>NW_021319154.1:1058622-1163081 GCF_001605985.2 Dendrobium catenatum | reverse complement strand
TGGCTTCCAACGTTATGAATTGAGCAGTATCTCCAATCATATGATTTGAACATCCGCTGTCCTGGTACCATATGCTCCCACGAGATCTTGTGTGAGAGCGACCCTGCAAAAATATCAAATGTTAGACCTGGGAACCCAAACAAGTTTAGGTTCACCTTTTAGCAATTTATAATCACATGCATGTATAATATGTCTAAGTTTATGCATCTTAGGTCTCCACACCAAATGAGATTTCATCTTCAAAGTACAGGTGTGTGCTATATGTCCAACTAATCCATAATTATTACATTTAACATTTGGAAAAGTATTCCTAAGTCTTCTACCATTTGTTTGTCTTTAAGGGATTCCATATATTTAGGATAAAATTTAGGATTTGTAAAATTTTCAAGTTTGGGGGGTATCCTATTATCCTCGAGAGCTTTTATTGTCAACTTATAAAATGAATTCATGTCTTCCAAGATTCGATTTGTATAATTGATTCGATATGTTTTGCTATCTAATTCATCCTTAAAATTTTTAAATTCTTTTTCAAGATCAGCATAGGATGATTTTAAAATCTCATGATTTTTATTCAGATCATCATATTCATCAAGTAATTTCATGTGGTTGTCATCTATTAAAGTATGATCTTTCCTAAGGATTTCATATTCTTTCTTAAGTTCTTCCAATTCTAAACCTACACTAGCATGCATCTTTTTCATTTTCCTATATGCATCATGCATGTGTTCTGAAACTTCAAATAATTCATCATAACTTAAGTCACATACCTCTTCTTGATCTGATTGATCAAGACTATCTTCCATCAAGAAAAGATTGGTGGCTTCTTCTTCCTTTTCAGCCTCTGATGAATCTGAAGCTGAGTTCGCCCAAAAAGCTCTTTGAAACTTCTTCTTGCCCTTTTTTATAGTTGGTTTTTCCTCTACCTTCTCCTTGTTAGGAGTAGTTTTGAGTTTTTGTCATTCAGTCTTGATATGACCTGGTTTCCTGCATTCATAGCAAATCACTTCATTAGAAACCTTGCAATTTCTGTTAAACTTACCTCTATTCCATTGCTGGCATCTCTTCTGCTCCTCTTCAGAAAACTTCTGAATTGCCTAGTCATTAATGAAATATCATCTTCATCCTCAGGTTGTGAGTGTTCACTCTCAGACTCTTCCACTTTTAGTGCTATATTCTTCTCTTTTCGTGGTTCACATGCATCAATCTTTCTTTGACTAACCCCTTGCTCGTAAGTAATAAGTACCAAGAAGATTGTCGATAGAATAAATGTTTAGATCTTTAGACTATGTAATTGCAATAATTTTAGCTTCATAAGCAGTAGGTAAACAACGAAGAATATTATTAACCATTTCGGCATTCGTTAGTTCCCTACCAAGTGCATGCAAAGAGGTGACAATTTATGTGAATCTTGTGTACAAATCAAAAATGGATTCATTTGGTTTCATGCAAAGTAATTCATAATCATGTAACTAGATATTAAGTCTTGATTGCTTAACCTCATTAGTCCCCTCATAAGTTATACAAAGTCTATCCCATATGTCCTTTCCACTTTTGCAATTGGAAACTCACATGTAGTCTTCAAATTTTAAAGCACAAAAGAAGCTATTTAAACATTTAGCATTTAGTTGAGCTAAGTCACGTTCTTCTATAGTCCAATCTGCAAAAGGTGTTTCTACCCTAACTCCATCAACTAATCTAGTTGGTTTTGTATAGCCTTCCTAGACTAAGATCCACATACGATAATCAAGTGACTGTAAAAAAGTAGACATGCGTGTTTTCCAAAAATCAAAAGGTATATTATCAAACAGTGGAGGTCTAGTAATAGAGTAACCCTCAGGTGTACTTCAGTTTCCAAATGTATCCATCTACGTTAATGAAAAAGTAGTTTAAACTTATGATTTTGAAACAAAGCTCTGATACCACTTGTTGAGTCTAGTGAATAGGTTGTTAAACCTAAGTTAATGTCCCAAGGCTACGAAGGGGGGTGAATTGGCAGTTAAAATTTTTTTCCTTCTTTTCATAAATTTAACCGAAATTAAACTTTAATGAATTTTTTATAAAAGTTTTTTCAACCACAAATTTTTAAAACACAAAATTAAAAGCAGAAAATAAAAAGAAGTAAAATAAAAAGACATACAATTTATAGTGGTTCGGTCTAAACCAGACCTACATCCACTCCCCAGAGGCACCCTCTAAGTATTTCACTAATACCAATAGTATCTCTCCTTTTACACCCACAACAAGGCGGAGAAGCCTTTACAAATACTCTTTTCACCACTACCCGGTGCGGTAGAGAACCGTCATCCTTTTACACTTTCCCTTGTGTTGGCAGAGAACCGTCATCCTTTTACACTTTCCCTTATGTTGGCAGATAACCGTCGTCCTTTTACACTCTCCTAGTGTGGGCATATAACCCTTTATCTTTTCACACTCTCCTAGTGTGGGTAGAGAACCCTTCGTCCTTTCACACTCTCCTAGTGTGGGCAGAGAACCCTTTGTCCTTTAACACTCTCTTAGTGTCGATAGAGAACTAGATCTCCTTGACAGATATCTTCCCAAGAAATCTAGAAGAAAGAAAGAAAAAGAGTAAAGTCATCTCAAATCACAAGTAGAAAATCTTACCTTTGAATATAATGCAAAGCCTTCAAGCTCCAGTGGTAGAAATCCATCTTTGATTGCTCTCTCTCACTCTCTCCTTTACTCTTTATCCAATAAGCACGAAGATCAATGAGAAAAAAGATTAGGTGGTAGTATAATTTGAAGTATATATACAAAAGACAAGAAAAACTGCCCAAAAACTACAAGTTTTCAATTTTGTACGCAGTGGATCGTCCCGTACGATCATGGATTGTCCTGGACGATTTTACTTAAAGTGTTATAAATGATCCTAATGCATATTGGTATGAACTATGTTCGTACACGCTCATCGTCCAGTACGAACTATGTTCGTCCGGTACAAAACGGTTATTACATAGGTCGGTTACCAAAATTCTACAAAACGTAACCAACTGACGTTAGTCGATTCAGTTCGTCCTGGGACGAACAGTTTTCATCCTGGGATGATTTTATACAGAGCGTTTCATCCAGGGATGAAAATTCATTCCGTCCTGTACGATCGCATACAAAGAGTTTCGTCCAGGGACGAAAATTAATTTCATCATGTACGATCTCATACAAAGAGCTTTGTCCAGGGATAAAAATTAATTTCGTCCTGTACGATCTCATACAGAGAGCTTCGTCCCAGTATGAACCATAATTTTTGTCTGGACGAACAGTGCAAGGTGAGAATCCAGAGACGTTCGTCTCGGGAGGAATATTAAATTCGTCCTGGACGATTAGGACTTAGAAAATTTTCTACTTTCTTGTTCGATCCATTGCTCCTTCGAGGGGTTAATTGACATGATCGTCCCGTACGAACCAAGTTCATCCCGTACGATCAGTTTACAAAAAGTGTTCCCCAAGAGTGTGTGTTGTGATTTTTCACTCAATTACAATCACTTCCTCTCATTTCAAAAACTTTTAATTTACAACTGAATAATTTGAAGTCTTCATCGCTTGGAGTTGATTTTCCTGAAATGTTAGTACACACTAGAGCAAAAAACAAATCTTCCAAGAAAGTGTTAGGAGATATATAAAACAATAATATTTGAACTCATCAAAATAATACAAGTTGCAAGAATGTAAAACATGCAAATAGCAACTCTCTCTACAGAAAGCCTATGGAGCAACTACTTACTCACTCTATGAAGTTATTTTTTTTTTTTTTGAAAATGAAAGTTTAGTTGAGTAGTTGATAAGATTGAAGTTCATAATGAAAGATATTCATTTGATTGTTTGGCTTAGATTTATCTATTTTGATATTTTAAAAGGTATTTTGGACTATTATAAATTATTATTTTGGAAGAAATATAATCTACAATTTTATTATTTATTTTAATTTTTGTTGTTTAGTGGCTCTGGAATATTATGTTTGGAGATGAGATAACTAAGATTAGATTTTAAAGTTTCCATTAGACCCTCAAATATGATAGGCGACTCTATTAATGAGGGCTGATCTAATAGTACTATTGCTGACAAGGCCTTGGTGACTTTTTGAATGAGTCTATTTATGTTTCTTGATAGTGGAATTAGTGGATGGTTAATTGTGGTAAGTCAATCTTGAATTCTCTTAAGAAAGTCCGTCACTATAGCTTAGATAATAAATTTCATTTATGATACTCAACCCCATGGTGACAACAAGTGGTTTTGAGGGTGTGATCATCATTAGAGGTGTCTCCAGATACGAGTGGTTCATGTGAACTATTTGCATTCCCTTGGGATATTAAGATAATGTTTATATTTGAAAGTGTTTGAAAATAGATTTTGAAAAGTTAATTTTCTTTGGAAAATTTGATTTAGAATTTTCAATTTTAAAGTTGAACACATTACTATGAACAATATAATTCCCCGGGAGATATATCATTCCCTAATGGCTTCAAATAATGAAACTAAAAATTTCATCTTGATTGTAATAACAAAATTCAATAAAGAACTACATATGACATCGAAGAGGCAAAATGATGATCTATATGTATTTAACTATTATAATCTAGATGAAACATCATTCTTTTTATATTCAAAAGCACTACAGTAAATGATATATCTCCTAGAGGGAAGTAGATATCACCTGTTGTCGATCATCTAAACATGAAGAAAATGATCATCGTTGATTTAATTATCCTGAAGAAGACTAATTAGGTTTTGAAAATAAATTTTTGACATGTAGATGTGGGTTCTAAATCTCCTTTGAGTGCAAGCCCTCGTAGTTAATTACATCATAGGGATTGAATTCCCTATGAGTACTCATGATTAGAATAACAACAATTTTTTTTTGAAAGACCTTATAGGATTGATATCAAAGGTGGTTAATTTGTAACATCAGTTGTGATTGGATCCAGTTTGAGCACTTTTTTTTGGAGATCAAAGAAGTACAAAGCACTTTAAGATTAAAAAGTAATTCAGAAGTGCCCCTCCATATTCTACATGCTAGGCTTTAAGTTTTAGAATAAGAGAAGCTTTAGTTTGAGTTAATCATTTTATTAGAAATTTAAGATTATATTTCTGAAGTTTGACGTCTTATAACTTTGAATATGTCCAGATCCTAGGTCTAAACTGGACATTAGATAATAGTGACCCGAACCTAGCTAATGTAGTGCAAAACTTGAACTTACCCTGACCTGGATTCTGTAGCCAGCTAATCATATAGGCAATTTAAAATTCATGTGCCCAGTACTTTTTATGAAAGAGTGGTAGGGATGTTATTAATTAATTTTTTATGAATTGAGGCTGGCAATTAGAGCATATTCTAATTGACCCTTTGACTTTATGTGGGGTAAAAATGCTTTAAAATTAAATTAGAATTTTATTAACTTTTTAACTGATTTCTAATACAATGCATGCTAATTGACTTCATAAATACATAAAATTAATATGAAGTAGTTTTTTAAAATGGATTAAAAAAAGTTTTTATTTAAGATAGTGCACAACATCCCCTTGATAGAACAGCACTCTAATAGACCATGTGGTCTGTCAGAACCCGCAGGCGGAGAGTTGCCTAAAAAGGAGTAGAAGCAATTAATATGCATAAATGAGAACTCCCTGTGATCCATGGATTACTTCTTAGGTCATTGGAGTTGTTATGTTAATATCAAAAATTTTTTTAGATTTTGAGTAGAAATAGTTTTTAACATACCCTCATGAGCCTTTATGTATCAATGTTAAAATAAAAGTGATATGCAAAAAAAAAAAGCTAGAAAAAATTGATAGTTCTAAACACAAATAATGTAAATCAATCAATAAAACTAATTAAATAAATAAATATCCATATCCAAATGCCTTTTAATTACAACCTAGAATTTATAAAAATTATAAGTGGCCAGGTACCACTGAAAACAACTTGGATTCAAATCTTAGGATTGGTGTAAGTGACTTTTGTTATAACTCAAGCTTATAAGTTTATGTTTTGATGATAACAAATATTATGGCTCACTTTCTACTTGTATTTACAATATATTTGTCTTTCTGTGTTTACTAATATTTCTGGATTACAGTGTACCCTACAAGACTCAAGCTTTAGCAGAACATGTTATATTTGTATTTTTCATTAATGTATTTCTTGGCTTGTAAGGGTATTTTCTTGCTTGTAACCTTGCTCACTTATTTCTACTTTAGAGTTCTCAATTTTTTCTCACATCATCTGGGACGATCCAAACATCGGCCTGGAGAATCAACTGAAAACAGAAACCCTAATTAGGGCTTCCTGTTTAAGGAAGCCATCTTTATGCACATCGACCTAGATGATATTCGTATCAGCCGGGACGATAGGCTCGAAACAAAAAGAATCAGCTGCTAGATCTACTTAGATATTCTATATTTTTGCACCGTCCTGGACGATGCAACACAATTATGCCTAAATTAATCTGGTAATTAAGGAAATCAATTAATATTTGATTGCACAATCATAATGTCCGGGACGATCGCATGATCGTCCGGGATGATCTCTTAGATGATTGACATCATGTAGATTCTATTCAGGGTGATATTCAGAACGATTTTCCTCATATTGGAACTAATCGGCCAGAACGATCATGATATCAGCCTGGACGATATGACCAAAAATCTTTTGATTGTCCCAAACCGATCGGGCTGATTGAGCAAAATTTACTCTGATCGGCCAGGATGATATTCATATTATCCTAGATGATAAAGAAAGGTAAGTTACCATTTATGAGCTCGTTTGGAGATCTTTTATTTGAGCTTTGACAAGGGTCATTGTAAGTGTCTTTGGCAGCCATTGAAGCTTCAATCTTCTGGAGGAAACTTGAAGAGAGAGCTTGAAAGGGAGAGAGGAAAGGGTGGAGTTTGAGAGAGGGAGAAGATCACTAGAGGGGGTTTCAAGAGAGTGTGGAGGGGATTCCACACTGTTGCTTCGGCTTGCTTGTACCTTAGTACCATCAAATTCAAGGCTCGTCTTGAGTGAAGTTTTGGGAAGAAGTTCTCTTTGGTGTCAAAGGACCCAGCTACTCTGTCGCACCGGGGAAGGTGGAAGTGATTTTATAAGGGTTTCTTTTCCTAGCTGTGGGGGCTAAAGGAGATACACTAAGTTTAGTGCAATACTTAGAGGGTGCCTTCGAGGTGTGGACGTAGGTCAAGGTTTGATCGAACCACTATAAATATGTTGTGTTCTTTCCTTTATTATTTTCGCATTTAATTTCCACACTTTTATTTTTTTTATGGTGAATTTTGGTTGTGGTTTGAGTTTGTGTTTTGATCATAACTAATTTTTTTAAATACCAATTCACCTTCCCTCTTGGTTAGCCTTGGGCTAGTTCATAAGGGCTTAATATTCCTAACAAACTTTCAACTTTCAGTGGGATACTCTCTGTCTTCACTTCTTTGTTTTCTCTCCTCACATGAGCTCCTTAAAATTTTCAGGTACGTTTATCCAAATTTTAGATATTGAAATCATCATAACTTGGATTTCTAAATAGAAGAGAACTCTCTCATAGGGGATATTCTCTCCACTTTGGATTCTAAGTTAGATGTAGTATCCTAATACAATGACTCACTTTCACAACTCAACTACAACTCAATCAAATTATTTTAAGTTTAAGATAAAAATCTAGACTTCCTAAATGATTATCCTAAGCAATCAAAATCAAGATAACATCCCAAGCATATAACTACGAGGGCTTATGCTCGTAGGAGATTTAGCACACCTTATATATATGTTTTAGGTTGGAAAAGTTTCGAAAGTGTTTTCATTGTTTGAAATTGTTATATATATTGGAGTAATTTTGAGAGCTGTTTCATGTTGGAAAGTGCTTCAAAATCAAAAGTTTTATGAATTTGCTTTATGTGAAGGTGTTATGAGTTGTTTTAATTTAGGAAAATCTACAAGTTGTTTTGTGATTCCTTTGGAGGTCTAATCTGGATTACACAAGGTTGCATGTCTTTTTGTTGGACACTTTTCTTTGAGCTTTTTGGAAAAGTTTTTTTTTGAGCTTGATGGAATTATTGAAGTGAACATTCTTTGAATACACGCATTGTGATTGAAATGAGGAATAGGTTGATTTTTATTTTATGACAACACATTAAGTGCATATTTGGTCTTTTTTGAGTCATGATTAATTGGGAGAATTTTATATGCATTTCTATAGTCAAGTGGTTTCATTGAAAATTTTTTAAAGAAGTATGTTGCGAATTTCCCTATTTTCTGAATCATTCATTTGGTTATAAGCCTAAAGAATTGTTTTATATTGGAAACTTGTTGGTAAGCTTTAAAAGTTGTAGGAAAGTGTTTTGGGGTGGAATGTCCTTAGATTTGTTTTATGTTGGAAAGCCTTATGACTCACTTTGTATTGGAGAGTTTTTTTTTTATGGTGCCTTATGCTTCAATTTTGAGCACGCCTTGAGTTTGGCTTGAAATGACTTGGTTATATAGGAAAATGACACATGTTGTTGTTGGAGCATTATTTTTCTAACATTTGGGGAAAGTGAACTAGTATCAAAACCTCTTTCTAATGGTTGCATTTTCACTAAAGTATTGGGTTACAAGCTTGTCGTAGATACTTTGTTTTGCTACTTAGCTCAAGAAACATGACCTCTTTTCTTAAGTGCATATGGTTTCTTTATGGTAGCTTTGGTAGAAGTATGAGAGGTGGTTTAATATGTGTTTAAAATTTCATTTATAGTCTCCAAAATGTATCTTTTCTATATGACATTGGTCACTTGATGTTTTCAAAAGAAGGGTGTTGGTTTGTCCCTTTGTGTGAGAAAAATTAGTAGCTACTCAAAATGTCTCTTACTAGTTTTGGTAGAATGGAGCATGTTGGAGGATTTGTTGAATGATTGTTGGAAACTGAAATTTGGCAAGCATATAGTAATTTTCTTCCTCTCCCTATCCCTCTCTTTTCTCTTTTCTACTACTCTTCTCTCCTTGTGCTTTGCGATGAAATATGATAAAGTGTTTGCAAAGTTGAAATTTTCTAAAGGAAAATGGCTTAACCGTTGTTCAAGCCTGAAAAACGGTACGTTAGTATTTTAATTATTTTCATATTAATTATTATTTTGATCTAATACAACTTTCCATTAGGTTTATATATTCTTTATGAGGAACTTTTGGGAGAGCAAAAGTAAGGAGCCTTTGGAGCACTAGATAAAGGAGCATGGACAAACGGATTTGAGCATTAGTTGCCCCTACTCATTTCAGTGAGGGTGCTATGGGCGGAACCATCCGGTCGTAGGCCCTGGTGTTATAAGTTTTCTTATAACTTAGATGGCTGTGGACCTTCGAAAGGGCACCGTTACGGATGTAGGATTGAAGAGGGGTATACGACCGCACCTACCCCAAGGGATAGAGATAATCGCAGGCCTCCACACTTCTCAAAAACGGGCCAATGGAAGGGCAGATTGGACCCTACAAATGATTAACCATAGAGGACACCGGCTCTCGCCTACGCACCTTGACGGGTAATAATATGCATGGCCTGATCACAATCATGGGTTTCCCCCACCCGATACGTTAGCTCGAGGTGGGATTTATTAGATGGTGGAATTTAGTTTCCCACGAGCGTAAGCCCCTGTGGTTAATTACATCCTAGGCTGGAGCCCAAGAAAACTCTCTATTAAGGATCCTACATTATCCTTTCCAAAATAAGATAGACACATAGGGCTGAGATTAGAAAATCCTACTCAAAAGGAAAGAAATGGTTTAAAGGGCTTTAGTCAATATAAATGGATCATACCAACATCCAGAGGGACTAAGGTAGTGAGAAGAAATTGGAGAAAATAAATCAATCACTCCAAGCAGTCTAGAGGGAAAGATGGAGGTGGCGTCATCCTGTGATGTGGATAAGTAGATTTTATAGTCCCTAAAGAGAAGGGACTTACCCACTATTTTGGCATGCAACAAGATCAAATGTAGTAGCCTTGAATCCTATATCTATATTGGGTTTAGTGTTCTATGCATAACACTAAAAACCCATGTCCTAACTAATGCAATGCAAAACCTGGACTTACCACGGCCTGGATTGGGGAACCAACTAACTATCTAATTGATTCAAAACTATGCTATTTGGTCATTTATGAAAGATAGATGGGTGGTTTGATTTTTGGAAGTTAACGACAACATCTTGAGAGTTTTCTAATTATCCTTGTACTTATATTGGGTGAATGCTCCTAGAGCTAATACAATTAGAATTTTAGTTTAATTTATTTCTAATGCAATGCATACTAGTTTAGAAGATCCAAAATAGATATGCATATATTGACCCATGCAGTAGAAAACAAAAGAAGATAAAAGAAATGCTCACATGAAGATCAATGTCGTCCACGTCGTCCCCTAAAATCCTAACTGAAGCCCATAAAATCCTAGGATTTTTGCCAAGATCCCACTCGGATACCTCATAGCCATCGAGATCTCATAAATCCAGCCAAAATCTTGTGTACCTGACACTATTTTGCATTAACGTCGCTCCTTGCGTATCTTCTCAAAAATACTGCCCAAATCTCATGCCAACTGGACGCCCCTTTCGTCGTTAAAAGCAAGCAGAGAGAAGCTTTCTCTTCTTCTCTTTTTCCACACACATAATACCATCCCTCTATTTGCCCTTTCAAACTACTTTGCCGACCTCCCTTAGTTGATGTCGCCAGCCCCGATGACCCCTTGTCTCAATCTTCTTCCTAGCCGCAAACCTGTAGTCGAAGCCAAACTTTCATCGCAAATGCCTGTAGCCACTAGTCCTCTTGCGACCTTCAGCCTTTTGACCTTCTCTCCTCTAAACCGGAGCTAGTTCTAGACCTAGCTGTGACCAATCTGTCCATAACCGAACTGAACTCCTCCATCTAGCCTATGAAAAAACCAAGCCACATCTCCAACCACCTTTCTTCCCTCTCCAACAAAACCCCAATTGACCTCTCTACCCTTGCTTCTCCTGAACTCTCGATTTCTATAATAGAGAGAGAGAGAGATAGATAGATAGAGAGAGAGAGAGCTCCCTACCTAGCCTTGCCCGCCAATCAAGTAGCCAAAAGCTCCATAGCCCAAATCCTACACCTGCCAAGATTTTTCTCCCTTCCTCACACGTGAGAGCTTTAGATGTCAAAGCCCCAAGACTCTATTGCTTTCAGTTCCTTATACCACGCAAGCATACTGAACTTCTCTATAAAAGTCTAACCAAAGCTCTGCCCGTGAATACTTTATTTTAATCCCTCTTGTTATCTTTCCATTTCACCTTTTTTTTTCTTTCTTTCTATACTTCACAAACAACATTCACCTACTATTCTCACATCTTTCTAAAATACTGTTAAAAGCCCGCGTGAGATCTGCCATTACCTAACACTTTAGAAGCCCACGTCTTTCTAAAGATCCAACAATAGACTTTCTAACCAAATACTTCAAAGGCTCATTAATCCTTCTATTGCCCATTAGGCCTCAACTACACACAACTCTACAAATTCCTCTCCATATCATTTCTCTTCCAAGCTGCCCAAAACTCAACACTTAGCCCATTCCAAAGCCCTCCAATAGTAAGCCATTTTGTTTTTTTTTTTACTTGTTTATTATTATTATTATAAAAAATAGGAAAGAAATAAAAAAAGAGTATTTTCAAAAAAAAAGAGGAAAAGTGGTATTTTAAAAAAATACCAAAAAATATATATATATATATATTAAATAAGTACCCCCAAACGCTCACGTTTAATTGAAATAAATATGAACTTGAATGAGAAGGATCTAAACTTGCCATATGAATGAACAAAAGTGAACTTGAATGTGGACCGAAGCTGACAAAGAACTCGAACCACATGGGACTTGGACTCAAGCTAGACTTGTGAACATGAGCTGAACTTGTGCTTTGAACTCAAACATGCACATGAATTGGGATTGATTTTGGTTGGAACGTCAAATAAGCTAAGTGAAAATTTGAATTAAAACTTTCCATAAACTTGAACATAATCTTTGAACTTGATTCATACATTATGTGGACTTGATTTGAATATAAACAAAAGAACTTGTAAGCTTGGACTTGATTAAGCATAATGGACCTGAACATGATTTTGAACCAAAGGATCATGAACTCAAATTAAACTTGGGTGAACAAAAGACATTAATCAAGTCTAATCAAGAAAGACTGAACTTGAACAATCATAAGATCTTTAATCTTATGCAAGAGAATTCGAATTCGGATTTAAACCAAGTTCAAAGGGCTTTGAGCTTGTTTAAACAATTTGAATATGCAACAAAATTAGCAGTCAGAAG
Source organism: Dendrobium catenatum (assembly GCF_001605985.2). Taxonomy (NCBI): domain Eukaryota; kingdom Viridiplantae; phylum Streptophyta; class Magnoliopsida; order Asparagales; family Orchidaceae; genus Dendrobium; species Dendrobium catenatum. The sequence goes on along the minus strand of NW_021319154.1, from coordinate 1,150,783 downwards.
AAATTTGGCCTTAAATCCAATTATTTTCAATCATGCAAATGATTGATGAGGACTCAAAGAAATTTAAATAAATGTTAGAAAACTTGAAGCATATGGAATAAGACCTTGGTTCAATGAATGAGCAATCAAAGTGGAAAGGTTCAATGAATAAACCTTGAGCGTCTAATTAGATATACATGAATTGATACATCAGACTACAACAAATATGAATTGTAGGAAAAGTGATAACCTACCTTTAAATCATCATGCAAGATCTAAATGAAGATTTCAAAAGTTGTGATCATTCAAATGCACCAAAAAAAAACATCTTATGAACTATATAAAGATGATGAGGGTTGATGTGTATATCAATCATATGAGAGAATATGATTGTCCTCTTGCAAATAAAAGAAATTGATATATATGATAGTGGATTCGCAAGCAAGCATCACCACGGATATTACCAAGTTCATCATACATGTTGCAAGTATAATGTGATCTTTAAGTAAAGAAGGTCAAGGGAGAAAGAGCTTGACCTTTATATAAGAAAGCATGATAGCTCTTATTACATCCATTAGCGAACACTGATGAAAGATCCTAGGTGTTAGAACAAATTATAGTGTGCCCACAAGTGACTGTAGAAGATCCATCATGCATACAGTGATTCATCTACAAGCTTCTACAACCTAAGGCAGGAGATTAGTTAGTGCACTACAATTTACCTACGTAAATCATGCAAGTAGTGCACGACAGTCTACTGGTATAATACAACAACAACTCAATCCACAAGCTGCTGTAATGTGCCACCAGATTTACAACATTCGTATAACTAGACAAAAGGTAACAATAAAGTCTAAATTGAGTACTCCTGCACATGCACTGTAATTTGTATACACTTAGGTACACAAAAGGGGTAAATATAATCAAACCCGAATGGGCCCCGGTAAGAGTATTTTGAATATACACGTGACATCTTGTGCTGCGCGGGTTGATAAGTGAATTTCAGTTCAAATTTGATACTTTTATATGGATCAATAGCAGTCGATATAGTGCAAACTATTAAACAAATACTCAATGGTGGAAATCGATGTATTTGTTTTATTACATTAATGTTAGGCCGTCAAGGTCTGTAATAATGAGAATTCACTAATAAAGGCTCAAAGCCTATGAGAAACCCAATCATCAATCAATAGCTTGGTCAAGTTGATAGGGTTCAATCAATAAAGAGAAATGTTCCAGAACACCCCGATGATGGCGGTGTTGAATGCTAATATTAACCAAAGGGGTCCATTCCAAGTATTTTAAAATACCACTCCAAATACCTGAAAACCCAAAATTCCAAAAATCATCAGAAATTCCAAAAATATTTAAAATGAAATTCATCCATAAATGCTTAAAGCAAAATCCATCCATCCTCCGCAATAGTTTTCAGAGTAGACAAATTGAAGTTTACTTGAGCTCACATAGAGTTAATACCTAATCAAAAATATCACTAGGATCAATTCTAAAATAATCTCCTATTAGTAAAGACGTGGTACGTGTCCTCTAATCGGCAGTTTTACCGCCAAATGGCACCGTAGGATAAACAGTTATGACTCGGGCCCTCCGAACCGAGTGGTTTTGCTGCCAAATGGCACCACGAAATACTAGTTATTTCCAGAGCCAATACGCTCCTTGGTGGCATCAAATCCTTTAGATATGAATCAATAGGATATGATTGATAGGGTATAAAGCCCTCTTTTAGCTAAGGAGAATTTAAATTTGTCCCCTTAGGCAAATATCCAATCCAGGTCTATAAGGTACCCTTGGACGAAGCAACCCATGGCTGCTGACAAGGATCCTTCAGTCAGGTGGGTCGACTACCTCCTCTGACTAAGTAGATCAGGGACCACAATGACCTGAGACGAAGGAACCATGGGATCTTGATCGGGGCTAACATCTATTCCCCCACCATCCTCTTTAAGTGAAAGATGGTGAAAATTTCTATTTTAAGTATTAAAATCCCAAATTCAAACACAATTACCAAATCAAAACCTATGCTGCTACTATATACTAGATAACACGTATCTCTATGTATCTGATTGATGACTAGCCTTAATCTAAAGTTCTCTTTCATGATCAGGAGAGGTAATTAACTATAGGGGCTTGCGCCTATAGGAAACAAGAACTCAGATCATAAAGTCCTTGCAAAATGAGGGAAAAATCTCTGGGTAGTGTCTTATCTACAAACCCATCTGCCTTCCAAAATTTACCCCGGAACTCATTCTGTTAAAACTCCCACGCCAAAGAAAGCAATTAATGCGGGCAGAGGCCGGGGACGAATTTTCGGAGCTCACAGATTTCTAGCAACATCGCTGGGGATTGGTTTCTCTTTCTATCTTTGGATAGTTGACTAAATTCTATAGTTACAATAAAAAAATAATAATAGTGCTAAGCTCTATATGATGAACATCAGGATGTGGCACTTAGTGCTTATGTCCAAAAAGCTGTCACTGAAAGTTCCCAATATAGTGAAAAGAAATCATCTATCATGATGGTTGGATAAAGAAAGAATAAAGAAATATACGGTGAGCATCGGGGTGTGACACTTGGATTTATATCAATCCACTGACGAAAGGTCCCGATATAAGTAAAAATAAATATCGAGATCCACATCTCTAGAAAAAATTTCAAACAATGGTGTGACATCTATTGTGTACCCATAAAGATCCTCCATTAAAGAAATTCATCAAATGTAGGTCCCAAAGATGGCCCCTACAACATTGTTCTCGATGGTTGACACCTTGAAGAAAATTTCAAGAAATCCCATCACTTTTCAAATATATCCTCTCAGACTGAAAAATATCATCGCCTGACCTGCATTAGCGACATCTTCTCAAAGAACAAGCGGAGGAAATGAAAGAGATTCTCTGTTAATTCAGGAATTTCTTTGTCTGGACATATGATGAGATGTCTAGCTTATCCCCTGATATGGTGATTCATAGATTAGTCATCAAACTAGATGTCATACCTATCAAGTAAGCTACAAGGATAATGAGATTAGAGAATGAAGAAGAGGTTATTGCATAATCAAAAAAGCTTATGAAGGCAGGCTTCATCCGAGAAGAAAAGTATGCTAATTGGATCGTAAATATCATCCTTATAAAGAAGAAGAATTGCCAGATTCATATATGCATCGACTTCAGGGACCTTAATAAGGCGTGCCTAAAAGATGACTTTTCACTCCCTGTATCAGAATTACTAGTGGATAACACTTTCAATTATGATATGTTCTCATTTATGGATGGATCATCGGGCTACAACTAGATCAAGATGGCACATGAAGATAAGAAGTATACATCATTTAGAACGCCTATCAGTATATTCTGCTACACGGTCATACCCTTCAGCCTAAAAAATACTGGTGCTACCTTCCAGGGGGAAATGATGAACATTTTTGATGAGCTAATACATCAAAAGGTCGAGTGCTATATAGACGACCTTGTTGTCAAGAGAATGGACCAGAGAGATCACCTACATGATCTAAGAATTGTGTTTGAGAGGATCAAGAAGTATGACCTGAAGATGAATCTTCTCAAATATTCTTTTGGGGACTCCACAGGAAAATTTATTTATATTGTTCGTCATCGAGGAATTGAATATGATCCCAATAAAATCAAAGTAATTATGGAGATGTCGCCTCCCAAGAACCTTTGACAGCTTCGCTCGCTGTAAGAACATTTGGCTTTCATTCGGCGATTCATATCAAATTTGTTAGGTAGGTGACAACCATTCTCAAAGCTAATGAAGAAAGACATCCACTTCAAATGGGATGAAGAATGCCAGGAGGCATTCGAAAGTATTAAGAAGCACTTGTTAAATCCTCCCATTTTAATAGCACTAATCCCGGGGAAGCCTCTTATACTATATACAATAGCTCTAGAAGAGTCCCTTAGCGCATGTTGGTGGAATTTTGGAAAACAGGTTTTGAAAAATATTAGTTTTCTTTGGGGATTTTAAGATTAAGGTTAAGTTCTAATTCTAAGGTCGAAACACTACAGGAAAAATAGCTATTACCGGCGGTTCCAACCGGCGGTTAATGGACCGCCGGTGTTACCGGCGGTTAAACCGCCATCTGTTAACGGCGGTTTGCCGGTGTTTTTTATACATAAAACCGCCGGTATTAACGGCGGTCAAAAAACCGTCGGCAAACCGCCGGCTTCAAATATTCACCGGCGGTTTAGCGGCGGTCTAAACCGCCAATAATCAGCCGCCGGTAATGGCATTAAACCGCCGGTTTATTACCGGCGGTTTCCGACGGCCACCGGCGGTTCAACGGTGGACATCCGGCGGTTTTGAGCGTCGGTAATACCGATGGGTAGACCGCCGGCTATCGTCGGTAAAATAACCGGTGGTCTACCGGCGAAGTCCGGCGGTTTTAAAAGCAAACGAAGACAAATTAAACCGCCGGAGAACCGTCGGTAAAACGACCGCCGGTAGGCCGTCGGTCAAATAACCGGCGGCGTCACGGCCGGAAAACCGCCGGTCAAAAAACCGGTTGACACCGGCGGTCGGCGCCGCCGGAAAACTGCCGGCAACTAAAACCGTCGGTAAAAAACCGCCGGTACTAGTTTCCTACGCAATTTTTTCTGGCGGCAAAAAAACCGCCGTAAAGCCGCCGGTAACGGAAAAAACCGCCGGTTAATTTAGGCTAACCGCCGGATTTTGACGTTTTTCCTGTAGTGCTAGATGAATATTTAAGAGGAACAAGTGTGCTAGTTAAGGGAGTTGATTAAGAGAACCAAGTATATCAATCGATAGATATAACTATGAAGACTTAATATGTGTACTAATGAAAAGAGCTGACTAAGAGAGTCAAGTGTATTGACTGACTGACCTGACTAAGAAAACTAAGTATACATTTTATAAGAGATATTGTAAAATTTCTTCTGAACTCAATCTAGATAATAACATGCATGACTAAGTGCTTACCGATTTCAAAGTTTAAATTATGTTTAAATGAAGTAAGCTATTGTGAGGATCAACGCATTGCTCTGTAATTCAATGTAAAGTTGGACCAAGGTGGAGAATGTTAATGTGTGGTCTAGCTTAACTTAACCGGTTTCTTTAGTTCTTGTTATGTTTCTACTATGTAACCTGTGATAAGGGTATCAATATACTATAGTTTTTCTATTTTATGAAGGATGGGAAGTTTTGGAGCAAGAGCAACAAAGGGAGTTCCTTATTTGTTTTTTCTTCTCTTCATGTGCACTTCTCTTCTATTAGATTTTGAATAAAGTTAATGAGACTTTGGGCATCAATTGAATACGGATGCGTGATTCTTTCTTGATTTTGGATTTTCATGTTGCTTAACAATTTAAAAGAAAGGCTCAAACATCACCAAAAAGAACTGGATCGTCTTTTTTTATGATAAGTGTTTCTCTTACAATGAGTAAATATAGTATTCAAAAGATAAAGGTTTATATACAATGCAAGTTCTTGAATGTAATGTATGAGTGTTATTGATGAAATGAGATGGTTATTTGTTGGATAGTTATAAAATTAGGAGCCTTAATGCATACAACCATTGTGATATAGAAACTTTACTATGTGGCAAAAACTAAAAGAAAATACATGTATAAAAGGGGTTTTTCTAATAAAAAATGAGTTTTAATGTATCAAATTACCTTTATACATGGGGGATGTAAATTGCTTAAGGAACAATGAAAGTGATTTATATATAATTTTTTAATGAACCTATCATTTAACGGTATGAGTTGGTGTGACTAATTTTTTTAAGTTACATATAATATGAAGGGTTGTAGGAAGCATTACAAATTAAATTGAAGAAAAATTATTTTAAATAGAAATTTGCTACATTGTTTAAAGGGAAAATCTTGATGAGGCAAGTGATTACTTTCTAAATGCCTTCGTTTGGTTTCTCAAATGAGAGGCTTTTGTGTTGAATCGTCTTTGCTATTACCTTTGAGCGTCACTTCCCCATCATCCCATTTTATGAAATGGGGGATGACTACAATATGAAAGACCATCCTATTAAAATAGGACAACTTATGGTGTCACAACTTTGATATAAATTAATTATATGGTATGTACAGGGGTGTCAATATTTGATATGACACGAAAATCCAACCCGAAAAATTTGGGTTGGACCTGACCCGATTTCACCGGGTTTCCGGATTCGACCTGTTTAAAAAACGGGTCGGGTTCGGGTTGACCCAAGGGTTGGCGAGTCAACTCGGACACCCGCTTAGAATGAGCTGCCCGAGGCTGCCTCGGCTACCCGAGCGGCCGCCAATGTTGACCGCGCCATGCCCGACGCTGCCCGCTCGCGAGTCGCCCTCGCGCTGCCCACTAGCGAGTCGCGCCAGCGCTACCCACGGCCCCGCACACGCCAGCCCTGCCCGCGCGCGCCCTGCCCAACTCTGCCCGCTCACGAGTCGCGCCCGCGCTGCCCACGGCCCCGCACACGCCAGCCCTTCCCGCACGCGCCCTGCCCTCGTGCTTGCCGTGCGCCCGTCGATAAAGAGATAGTTCAACAATCTTAAGGGCTTAGTAGCCAAGCCCCAAGTCAACCAAAAGAAGAGGTGAAGAGAAACACACGAATCAAATTTTGGAGTTTCCTTATATATATTAGTTTCATTCGATAAACTGAAAGCCCAAAAAGGTTAAGGATATTAATTAACTTCATATTTTAAGAGAAGCTTGAGGAAGCTGAACAATTTAATGCCTTCCTGCGAAGGTTGGAAGAACTTATTGCTAGCTTATGGTTTGTGAAATTTTATTTATCCATATGTTTCAGCTCTAAGTTAATAACCATAGAGCATTCTACAATTGGAGACCAAACGCAGAACGTCATCCGGAGGCCAACTAGAATGCGTCACGTCAGCAGTACTGAGCAATGGTATAGAGCAATACCGAGCACATGGGTGTCGTAACACATTCTGCTTGGTCTCTGGATGGCGTTCGCCGTCCACACATAAAAATTAATCCTACAATTGAGGTATTGAATGCAACTGCTTATATGTAATGCTCAGGAGATATAAGATTTATGTAATTACATACCATTTATAACTGTTCAATTGAATCCATGAGATACAAAAGGGCGAAAGCATCTTCTTCTTTTTATGAGAAATAAGTAGAAGTACTGAAGATCGAGTAATAAGCTAAAGAGAATCCAAAGCTGATTGCTTCAAGTCTTTGTGACAATTTTGAAAGTAGTTTTAGCGCATTAGCATATTGATATTTCTTTACATGATAAATGGGTTTCATAGTTCAGATCTTTTTCACAAATTTTCATTATATATGCATGACTATGTAAAAATAATATGACAAGAGTTTTTCTATATATTTTTTTAAATGATATATAAGATGAATAATTTTTTTTAATATGTAAGATATAATTTTAATTTAATATAAATAATATATTTAAAAGTTGTGCTTTTTTTAGCAAGGATTTGAATTTTGGGCTTCTATTTTAAAAATAAAAATAATATCACTCAAGTAAATTGTTGATGAAAGCTAAGCATGCCATACATATTTAATGAGTTATTTGCGTGTCTCTATTCTCCTCCAAATTCGCAAATATTTAATGACATGACACCTCCTTATGACCAATTGATATATAAAGTGGAGAGAAAAATTAGGTTATGACAAACTTTGTGGTTTGTTGAAATTTAATTAAAGTGATTTTTAATTTTTTTTAATATATTTTGAGCTGAGTATAATATATAAATAATTATTAATTTAAAATTTATTTTAATTAAAATTTGATCAGAATATTCTAATCCAAATTTTTTTAAAAATACATTAAACTATTATAGGGGTAGATTAGTCTTTATTTTCAAATGCATAATCTTCTTATATAAGAGATGCTGCAAGTAATAGTTATTGAATCAACAACTTTGCCAATCATCTTCTCTAATAAAAAAATTACCTTTTTTAATTCTATAAATATGATTTCAAATTCTCTCACTCTTTCTGTTAAAAGGTAAATTATGATGCAACTTTTAAATTTTTATACTCGATATTTCTAACTTTGAACGTCTTTTTTGTGGGGATAATGAGTAATTAAGCTTAATTCATTTCCTAAAAAAAAAAAACTTAATTCATTTCCTAATTTGAGTGCATCAGCCTTCTTTGGATTAATTATTCTGTGCAACGCCAAAAGTCATTCGGAGATCAACCAGAATGCGCCACGGTAGTCGGGAAGAACTCCGTAGGTGGTCGACAAACTAGCGGAAGTTCGTCGGTGGCCAAGAAGAACTCCAGCGGAGATCGGGAGAAACTCCGAAGGTGGTCGGCAAGAACTCCGATGGAGATCGGGAGGAACTCGAGCGATGGTCGAAAAGAACTCCGATTGCGGTCGGGAGGAACTCTGACGGCGGTCAGCAAGAACTCCGGCGGTGGTCGACGGACTGGAGGAAGTTAAACGGTGGCAGGCATGAACTCTGACGGTGATCAGGAGGAACCCTGGCTGTGGTCGGCAAGAGTACTAGCGGTGGTCGAATGGGGGCTGTTTATAGTTTTTGGAGAATGGCATGGTTTGTAAATATGTTAAGGATCAATGTTAAAATGGGAGTGATTTGAATGGACGGTCGATATTGATCCCCTTGATTGTGGACCGTCTAATGACCATTTGAATGCCTTAATGATATCAGAATTCAATGATCTTAAGCTCGTTGGATTTGTCTCATTGAGCCACTCGATTCGACTATAAGCATGTCATGTTTGGAAACCGTTTGGTAATTCAAATTATGGTTTGAACATTTCAAATGTGCTTTGGGTCTTTGATTTGGAATCATTTGGGCTCGGATTGAGTCAAATTTGGTGCTATTGGGTTCGTCTTTCCGAGACGTTAAGTTTGATTATAAGTTTGTTGTAATTGGAGTTCAGAAGACCCTAGATTTAATTTTGGAAGCTTTCAACTCAATTTTGCTTCAAGATTCATGTTTAATCAAGACTATTTTTGATGACATATGAATACCGAAACATTTCTAACACAAACAAACATTAATGTATGGCATCACTAATCAACTAATTAGTTTCCAACCGCCATAGCATATTTTCCAAACCAAAATAATTTGCATCCTCAAAGGACAACCAACCTACATGCTCCCATCCAAGTTTAGGATGTAGACTATACATATTTTTTGAATTTCCAAGAAAGAAAGAGAAGCCACAAAAAGAAAAGGTAAAAGCTAAGGTTGCTGGTTAGCCATTAAGTAAATATCAGAACACAAATATATTCAAGCTGGAGCTTCCCATGTGCATATCTATGCCTTCTAATTGTTGCCTTGCGATGTGAATGAATGAGTTGGCCTCGGCTGTTTCTAACTATGACAAACATTTTTTTTAGAACTGGAAAGACACCGAGAAAATACCAAATGCAAAGTTGCATGAAACTGGAACTATGGAAACATTAAGAAGGAACTTTAGGAGCAGTACATAAATCTAATTCAGAAATGAAAGCTGGAATCGGTGGTGATCTAACCAAGAAGTTTCTGTCCCTTTGGATTGAAGAGGAGGCTGAAATAATGTACGTGGGTGTAAATTTGTATGAGAGATCATGAAGAACAAAAATTTTGTTTTGAAAGATGGTGTTAGATCTATCAATATTAATTAATGATATATAAAAATAGTTAATATTTTAAAATAAAGTAAGGGTGCCAGTAAATGACTCGGCAAAATCGACAATCCGACCCAAATTCTCATTTAAATCTCACAACGTGGGGCCGGCTACGTAGATCATTTTTCTTTATTGTGTCATATTCTTATTTAAATCTAATAAAGAAGCGGTCCTTTCTAATACGTTCTAATCAAATTTCTTTAGGTCTATCTCTACCTTTTTTAGTATAGGCCAAATATAATAGGTCTACTATCCTAACAAGGTCATTAGAAGATAGACGCTTTAAGTGACCAAATCATTTAAGATGACTCTCTCTAATCTTATTTGCCACTGGAGCAGCTCCAATCTTATACTTGTTTCGTATTCTGTCTCCATGAGTGAGCCACTCATCCATTAGAGCATCCTCAATGGAACAATCAAAATTAATTAGCTTCAAATCTTCAGTACAATATCCACTATAAACAAGTTAGAAAACTGTACATTTCTCAATCATTAAAAAAAGAAAAAAAAAAGATAAAATGTATTTTCATAAAAATAAAGAAACAGTAGTGAGAATATGTGGCTTGAGAGAGATGAGAGCTCTGCACCAAAAATGAGAAGAAGCAAAAGTACCTGGATAGATAGTGAAACTTCAAACCGTTGATTTAGGAAATTGAGCACTTTTTCTTAAATGTCATTCCTTTCCCTACATGGGATTCAAAAGAAACTCATGAAAAGCTTGGAGTTAGGAAGTAAAGTTATGTTCGCATTAAATGTGCTGTACGCCATTGAACTCTTATAACTATATGAAACAGTTGAATTTATTTTTTTTTTTTAAGTAAAGGAGCAAACACCGCGTAGCTCATTTTGATCTGTTGGTTGTGAACTTTGACTATCAATCAAGAGATTTTGGGTCGTAGTCTTACACGTATATATGATGTTTGTGTGAATTTATCTTAATTAATTGTCCTAAATTTTCATACAAAAGGAGTTAACATCATCAGAGAGGTAGAAGTGGGATTATTCCAATTTAGAAGCATGTTAGATATACTAATGTTGAAATGTGGAGTTAAATTTTGTTATAATAAAAGCTTCATAAAATATAATTAATATAAAGTAAAATATGATTTTTTTTTTTGCTAATCTATTTTTCGTGACCTATAAGAATATTTTAAAAATATTGTATTAATGTAAAGATTTTGAAAAGATTATAGTTTAACTTTGGGAGATATTGTAATATTTTATGAGATATTACAATAAATTATATCTAGATATTCTAATATATTATTATTACTACTATATATAGATCCTTAAAAGAAGAGGTTGGCATCTCACTACTACAAGCTAGCAAATGAATAGTAAAGAAAGGATAGAGAGATTGCCAACTAAGGAATGAAAGGGAGGAGTTTTGTTGGGTGTTTTCAAGAGGGACTCCTTTTATTTATTTATTAAAACTTATAAATGGGCCTACGCATTACAAAATAAAAAGATATAAGTCCTTAGAGGATTAGAAACTCTCTAAAAGTACAACATTTTGAAGTAAAACTTAATAAGCCTCATATGATCCTATCTATTACAAAGAGGGACTCCATTTACTACTCAAGAAAAATATGTGTTGGATTCCAACTAAAGAAAAAGTTTTTAGCTTTTGCAAAGAGAATGGAGTATTTCTCGTTTGGACTCCTATTATAGTGAAAGGATGAGAGTAAAGTCAACAGCATCTTATTTATGTTCAACTCTCATAATTGATGTAGTTTGCTATGGTTTCTTTCGTTGAGATCTATATATTGATATATCTATCATTGTAATTAACATTGTTTTGAATTCAATATGGAAAGTTTTTAATTCAAATATGTATCAAGATTTATATTTGATCAAGATAATTTTTTGCTGCACCTGTGTTAGCTTATTTTGATTTGAGGTGGTGGTGCCTTTGTGGTCATAAGTGGAAGTTTAATTTTGTTGTTGGTTGAGGCTTCTACTCTCAGTATTTTACTGAGATAGTGGGCTATGATATTTTATGTTGTAGGCTTAATATTGGTGGGCTTAATAATCTGGATTTTATTGATGCTCCGGTGTTAGTTTTTTATGAGATTAGATGGTGATGTCTTTGTGGTTATAACTGGAAGGTTATTTCTGCTGTTGGTTGGGGTTTTGATTTTCAATTTTGGATCGAGATGATGCTTGGGCTTGAGTGCACTATGCTAAACTACTTTATCTTTTTAGTGTGTTTTCCTAATGGGGACCTGTTGGGGATTTTATTGGGTTATAATTCAGAGAGAAAGCTGCTCTTTTTGTTGAATGTCCAGACTAATGTTGATCATAAGGTTTCTGATAGTTGCTTGGTTCTTGGTTTTGACTGGTTCAACAGTTTCTGTAATAGCAGATCTATGGCTATATCCAATGGTATTTTTTTGGTTTTGTTTTAACTGCAATCTTACTCCTTTGGTTTGTAGGTTTTTTCTTATGTAAGTATGTTGGGTGGAATTTTACTTCAACTGAGTCGTCGAACGCTCAAGCCAATTTTGCTATTTATGGCTCAGTCCACATTTTTTGCAGGAAGTTTGTGTTGAATGTTGATCCTATGCTCTTCTCTTTTAGGTGCTGTTTCCTTGCAGCCCTAGTAGTTTCTTAGGTATTTTTGTAACTATTAGTATAAGGAGTCATCGGCTCTTAGGTTTTATTTTGCTTTATTTTGTAACTCCTTTGAGCATTAGTGAGCTGGAGGTTCCTTTTAAGGACCTTGTAATCCTTTTTTATATTAACGCGTAGGCCCCTCCATGAGTTTTAACCAAAAAGGTGGTTGTTGGAGTTTTGAAAATTTTCATTAACTTGAAATTTTAAAAATTCTAATTGAGTTGAATTGGAGTATATTTATAATTTTTAAGAGATATATTTTAATCCTTATATGAAATTATGCTAGAATATTTATTTCTTATTAATAATACAAGGACTAGATTGTGTCTTCAAGTAGAAAGGTGATTAGGTGATCCCACCTTTGAAAGATCCCAATCGATCAATACGGTACAAGCCTAATTAAAATGGTTGGCTGGTAGCTATGAATAGTTATCAATGGCGATCGTTTCAATTAAACAAAATGTAATATATCATGTATATTCATATTACGAATTCAATGAACTCGACAAATACAATTTTTATCACTCCTATTAAAAAAACAATTGAAATTGGCTATTATTTTTGCATCAAAATCTGTATCTTCTTAACAATAACTATTCATCACAGATGGCTTATGAAATAGAGGCTTGTAGAGGTTGTATAAACTTTAAGAAAAATAAAAACTTTAATAAAAAAAGTTTAGAGTTTAATATGCTCATCACTTCTAGACATACTAATTAGGACGTGAGTTGTGTTCGAGTGGCCCCAAAGTTTGACAATGTTAATGTTGACGACAAAAGTGACATTACCACCCAAATGAAGCACTTGTTTATGACAGAGCTACTACATCCACTACCGAGCAGCTGACAATCTCATCGGTGTCCACATCGAGCTCAAAACTTCAGACGGCGCCTGCTCCACTACTCCTGTAAAAGCATATCTTTATGTAACTGTCATGGGTACTTTCGTAATTAACCATGGCAACGGTTGGCTTATTTAAAGACTTGTAATCTTGTCTTAATATAATTAATGAAGTTTACTGTTCATCTTCTTCTTCACTGAGTTACCCATGTCTTCTCTGCATTGCGTTGAGTTTCACAACTTCTTCATGGTATCAGAGCTTTTCGCCTAACGGCTCTACCTTGCAATGGCAGACTCCTCTGCCTCTGCTCCAAACACTCCACCAGCTGCCGTCCTGACATCGGAAGCTATCACCACATCTCCAGATGTTGTGATTCCCCCCACTCTCAAATTTCTTCTAGCCAATATTAAGAACGTTATCAACGTTCAACTTTTACCTGAAAACTATCCGACATGGCGTTCGGCGATTCACAAGTTATTTGCAGCAAATAACTTTTCCGGCTACCTCGACGGAACCATTATATCCCCACCAAAACATCTTCTTACTGCAACCGGTCAGCTAACGCTCAATCCCCAATATTCTACCTGGACCTTAATAGATCAGAATCTCTCAGTTGCTCTGTTTTCCACTATCTCCCCTGCTATTCTTCCTTACATCCTCTCCTTGGAAACTTCTTCAGCTATTTGGAAAACCTTAGAGCAAAGGTTCTTCTCTACCAACCGTTCAAGGGTTATACAACTAAAAAATGAGTTACATTCACTCTCCATGCTCAACAAGACTATGACCAACTATCTTGCATCCATTAAAACAATCGTCGATAACATTCGAGCTGCCGGCGGTAATATAGACAATGAAGATATTCTTCATTACATTCTAAACGGACTGCCACCATCCTACCAGTCGTTCAAAACGACCATTAGGAGTTCCCTTCAGCCCATCTCCCTCGACGAGCTGTACTCACTCCTTCGCAGTGAAGAAGTTCATCAGACTACTGATGTCGTTCGTGAACTATCATTCTCTAATGCCGCTCAGACTGACGGGCAACTGGCATTAGTTTCCAATCGTGGTCGCTCTCGCGGCCGATCTTCCTACAGTCGTGGTCGAGGTAGATTCTACTCCAACAATGCCGCAAGGTCCGCTTCCCGTTCTCCTCGATTCGACGGTGACTGTCAAATCTGCGGTAAAAAGGGTCATTCAGCAGTAAACTGCTGGCATCGTGGCAACTTCAGCTATACTTCTCCCTCCTCCAGCTCAAATGTGGCTATGGTTACAGAATCCGAACCTGCTCCATGGTATTTAGACAGCGGGGCTTCCGCTCACCTTACTCCAGACCCACTGCCTCTGCAACAATCAACACCATACACAGGACATGATCAAGTCTTTGTTGGCAACGGGACATCTCTTCCCATTCAGCATGTTGGCAACGGCATCCTTCCTACACCTACTCGTAAGCTCCACTTAAATAAACTATTTCATGTTCCTCATCTAACCCATCGCCTCCTTTCTATCTCCAAATTAACAGCTGATAACAATTGTTCAATTACCTTTGATAAAATTGGTTTTTTGTGTCAATGATATGAAGACCAATCAATCTCTACTCCACGGACGCTCCCGTAACGGTCTCTACCCCATTCCAGTTCAACCTCCAATTGTGGCTGCTTCTACCACCATCGCTTCGTCTCGATCCGCTCTCGTCTGGTATCGTCGTCTCGGCCACCCGAATATTAAGACGATCGCTGCATTATCTAAAGCTTTTCCATCTTTCTGTATTACGTCTATGAATTCTCTTTGTACCTCATGTGCACTCGCTAAGAGTCACAGACTCCCGTTTTCCCCCTCTCACCATGTATCAAGCTCACCTTTGGACTTATTACATGTAGATGTTTGGGGTCCTTCCCCTCTTTTATCTTACACTGGTTTTCGTTACTTCTTGCTGCTCATAGATGATCATACTAAATACACCTGGTTAATTTTACTAAAACAAAAATCAGAAGTGCCTTTAACACTCATTAATTTCATTAAAACCATTGAAAAACAACTAAAAACTCATGTTCGAACCATTCGAAGCGATGGCGGTACCGAATTTCTCAATTCCACAGTTAAGTCTTTCATCAACACTCACGGCATCACCCACCATATAAGTTGTCCATATACTCCACAACAAAATGGAGTTTGCGAACGAAAGAATCGTCATTTATTGGAAATCGCTCGAACACTCCTCTTTGATGCTCAACTTCCGTCTTCCTTTTGGTCTGATGCCATCCTCACTGCTTCCTTCCTTATTAACAGACTACCGTCAACTCACAACTCTGCTAAATCACCTTTTCATCTTCTACATAATAGGTCACCTGACTACTCCATTCTTCGCTCTTTTGGATGCAGATGTTTTCCCTGGATGAAATACATGTCTCCTAACAAATTATCTCCTAGATCTGTACCCTGCATCTTTCTCGGGTATGCATTACAAAACAAAGGATTCAAATGCTATGATCCCGCCACATCTAAAACAATCATCTCTCGTCACGTCATTTTCGATGAATCTGTTTTTCCCTCTCTAACCGAACCAACCAGCTCAACACCTTCTCTATCTCCTGCTCTTCCTTTCTTTCCACCAGCTAATCTTCAATCACCAACATCATCCTCTTCAAGCACACCCATCTCATCTCCTCTCCCGAATACTTCCTCTACGAGTCCAGTTAAGCCCACTCATTCCCCTGCCAATTCTACCTCTTCCACTGGTTCCTCTTCCTTACTCAAACCGACCCATCCTATGCTTACAAGATTTCAAACAGGCCACTTAAAACCTCGCGTTCTGTTAAATCTTTCCCATTATATTCATTCTCCTCCTACTTCTTTTACCAATGCCAATAAAGACCCAAATTGGCGTCATGCTATGTCGGTTGAATTTCATGCTTTACAGGCTCAAGGAACCTGGACTTTGGTGCCACCTCCTCTCGATCAGCAGGTCATTGGTTGCCGATGGATCTACCGCTTAAAGTATATAGCTGATGGTACCATCGCTCGTCACAAAGCTCGTCTAGTTGCTCAAGGATTCAAACAGCAACACGGCATCGATTATTTTGAGACGTTTAGCCCCGTCGTTAAGCACACCACTATACGTCTCTTTCTACTAGTTGCTCTGCACTTCAACTGGGCAGTTCATCAACTTGATGTGATGAATGCCTTTCTTCACGGCAAGCTCGATCAACCAATTTATATGACTCAACCACAAGGCTTCGAGGATCCCTCATTTCCGGCCCATGTCTGTTTACTGTACAAAGCAATCTATGGTCTCAAGCAAGCTCCTCGTCTTTGGTTCGCTACATTATCTTCATACCTCACCAGTCAGCATTTCACTTCCAGCTCTGCCGATCCAGCCTTTTTTTACTATCACAACGGTTCAACACACATCTACATCTTAATTTACGTTGATGATATCTTAATTATAGGGAGTGATTCTACCTACATCACCAACTTAATTTCAAAGCTTCAGACGGCATTTCATACCAGAAATCTCGGCCAACTATCCAAATTTCTTGGAACTGAATTTACCAGGTCATCTACTGGTTTTCATTTATCCCAAAAATCCTACCTTGCTGATTTACTGCACTTAGCTTCCATGTCCACATGTAAACCTCTAGCCACACCACTTCCCGCCAAATACCCAACTGATCCCTACCTCCAAACGCCATTTGCTCAACCCGACCTCTTCCTCCAGTTAGTCGGATCCTTACAATTCCTAACCTGTACTCGTCCAGATATTGCTTTTGCAGTTAATAAATTGTGCCAACATATGCACAATCCTCTTCTTCTGCATTTCCAACTTCTCAAGCGTGTTCTTCGCTACTTAAAAGGCACTCTCGAGCATGGCCTTTTCTTACCGAAAACCAATCTACATCTCACTGCTTATTCCGATTTCGACTGGGCCGGAGATCAACTTGATCGCAAATCTACCACAGGCTATTGCCTCTTCCTCGGCTCAGCTCTACTGACGTGGTCAGTAAAGAAACAAACCACAGTTGCAAGGTCTACAACCGAAGCAGAGTATCGCTCCATGGCTGCCGCTGCTACCGACATCATCTGGACACGTCACCTCTGTGAAGATTTCTTGATCTCTCTACCCCCTACCGAGCTTTTCTGTGACAATGTCTCCGCAATGTCGATCGCCTGCAATCCCATTTTCCACGCCAGGACCAAGCATATCGAAATTGATCATCATTTCATACGGGACTCAATTCAGGCAAAGCATATCTCGGTTCAACACATCTCCACTCTTGATCAGCCGACGGACATCTTCACGAAATCTCTTTCCTCTAATCGGCTAGCTACTTTGCGAGACAAGCTCATGGTCCTCCCGACCATAAGCTTGAGGGACGGTGACAGAGCTACTACATCCACTACCAAGCAGCTGACAATCTCATCGGCGTCCACATCGAGATCAAAGCTTCAGACGGCGCCTGCTCCACTACTCCTGTAAAAGCATATCTTTATGTAACTGTCATGGGTACTTTCGTAATTAACCATGGCAACGGTTGGCTTATTTAAAGACTTGTAATCTTGTCTTAATATAATTAATGAAGTTTATTGTTCATCTTCTTCTTCACTGAGTTACCCATGTCTTCTCTGCATTGCGTTGAGTTTCACGACCTCCTCAGTTTACCCCTTTCTTGTTAAGGACAACAAAGGGAGCAAATTAGATTGTATGTTCAGGACAAAATCATTGCACCTTGAGCTAATTTGGCTTAGTTCAAGACCTTCCAATTCTTAGATTTTAGTATTTTTAGTGTTGGTTAGAATCATTGAGATGAGATCATCATTTTGACTATAACTCTATTTAATTTTGAGTTTGCTGAAAATCTAAACAAATTTTCTGAGACAACGTTAAAGTCAATTTAGCTCCTTTTGAGTGCTTCATTTTTGCACAATTTATATTAAATGATGTACTTAATCAAATAGTAACTATTTATCTTTTTTATTAAGCTTTTGATTATTTTTCATTTATAATAATGTTGATAAAGAATAGTGTTCTTGTTTTTTTTTTTATAGATAATCATATATATTCAAAATACAATGAAAAAATAAAATGCCTAATAGAACATTTATATTACTATTATTATGTGAGCTTATATGTGGGGTATATATATATGTGCATCAGTAGATGCATGTATTTGTGTATGTATGAATGTGTGCAAGCATGCATATATGCTTTGTAAGATGATTTCTTCTTTTTTGACTTGATTAAAACCATCACTATACATAATAATATGTCTTTACATGTTCAAACATAATTTTTGCACATGGCATACATCCCATAGCATTTAAATTAACTTAAATGTGTTTGAACAAATTGCAATTTTTTTAATTCAAAAGTTATTTTTATTAATATGACATGTGATGATGTAAATATGGAGATTTTATTAGTGAACTTTATTTTGAGATGATTTTTAATTATGAAAGTTATTTTTTAGGTAGTGATGATAATCATTATGACGACTAACTATTTTTTGAACAATATATTGTTAATATGGTCTATATAAAATTATTTTATTGAATGTATTATTTATGTTTTGAGTAGTTTAATCACTCTACGTTATTTTATTGAAAAATAGAAATGTTTAATGTGAAAACCCATTCTCAATTTAAACTAGGAATTTGAGGAAATTAAAATAATGAAATATGATGGGTCACATCAAAAAATTAAATTAAGGTTCAATATTTGTGAAGTATTAAGTTGAAATTGATCCACTATATGTAGGTACACATATCAGCATAAGAGGGCAATAATATGATCACATTATTTTCCATCATTACTTTCATCCATTCTCACATCATCTTCATATGAGCGATCTCTACCTCTAAGGGATGATCAATCAAACCTAGGGGTGTCAATTTCAAGTCACGGGTAGGGTTCGGGTCGGACCCGGGA
This sequence comes from Dendrobium catenatum, assembly GCF_001605985.2. Classification (NCBI taxonomy): domain Eukaryota; kingdom Viridiplantae; phylum Streptophyta; class Magnoliopsida; order Asparagales; family Orchidaceae; genus Dendrobium; species Dendrobium catenatum. The sequence continues at coordinate 1,131,796 of NW_021319154.1, read as the reverse complement.
CTGATCCGGGTTCAAATGGGTTGACCTTAACCCGACCCGGATAGGTAAACGGACGCGGCCGCGGGCAGCGATGCGAGCGCGCGGTGCGAAGCGGGAGCGCAGTGCGACGCGGGCGAGGTCTGGTTCGCGAGCGTGGCAGTCGCGGGCAGCGACGCTGGCAGGGGCTTCAAACGGGTTTCCGGGGTCAACCCGAACCCGACCCGTTTTAAAAACGGGTCGGGTCTAACCCGAAAATTCCGGATCGGGTTCGGGTCGGATTTTCATGTCGTGTCAAATATTGACACCCCTAATCAAACCATCTTTAGTGACTTTTATGAACTTTATATACTACATTTATGTCGTGTCATCACCACCTCCATGAAATGACAAACATAGCATTTTATTACAAAAAATGAACACCACTCACGGAATTACTGATTGTATCAAATTGACCTCTAATTTTCTCCTTAATGAATTTTGATCTTAAAATGCTCATTCCTCATACACATTTTATTTAATATTTCAGATTATATGTATGTTATCATTTCTATTTTACTATTTTTATTATCCGCTAATATCAACAATCAATATAGGAAAATCTATGTTTACAGGTAGAATTTTATCTGCTGGTAGAAGTTGCAGTTTAACCGGCGGATATTTTGCTGGTAACTTTTTGTAGGATTTTCCGGCATATAGTCTCTCGGAAATTAACCGTTTTTGTAAATGCGGCGATTATTTCTAGCAAAAAATATCGATTTTCGGCGGATTTAGAACACCCGTAACACTTGATTTTTACGTAATACATGTAATAATGTTCATTTTATACCCTATGCTTTGAATGTCTTTATGAAATTCGTATGATCCCCAAAAAAAAAACAAAATCCCATTTCCCAATGACCTCCAATCTCTACAATCTCCATGCCGAGCTGCCGATCTAAACCTTTAATGATTAAATATAATAATGTCCAATCACGACACGTGTTCGCTTCATAAAAGACATGGCCATGTAGATTAAATTTACTAATTTAGTATCGTCTAAATTATTATTTTAGAAAATTTAAGAAAATAATACGATTTAAGTTATGGGCGAAGCAAAAAAAAATGTGAGGACACAAATTAATAATTTTTAAATACTATTAATCTTTTATGAGTAATTTCTTAAGTCTTTTCATTTAATTATTATTAATAAAATAATATTTGACCTTTCAAAAGTATCAATATTTATTTTAAGTAAATTATTAAATATATATTATACTAATTGTATTACACACAAATATAAAATTATCTTATTTCACTTTAAACATTTAAGTATTAGTTTTATTTAAAAAGAAATTTATAACATATATATAATTTTCTTTCTAAATATATGATTTTTAGTGATGTGAATTTTATATTTTTTCTGATATAAATTTTTTGAATAAACTTATTAATTACAAATTTATATCATACATAAAAAAGTTTATCAAAAAGTTCTTTATTTAATAATTCTTTGAAAATATTTACATGAATGATCTAAATAAGAAATTAAAAATACTTTCATATTAAATTTTTTTGATAATTTAAGTATAAAACAGAAAACGTTATATCCATAATTTTTGCGAGAGCTTCTTTGTGGAACTTGTATTTGGTCCGGTGAACGTACGTAGAGCTACGTTCGGCCGGCACTAAGATCCCATGCACAAAACGAGAAATACTGAGCAAATACCGAGCAATACCAATAATAACGAGAAATATCATTATGTTAAAACAAAATACCGAGTAATACCGATCAATACCGAGCAATACCGAGTAATACCAAAAAATACAGAGTTTTTTTTCTAGAAAAACTAGGTATTTTTTTGTAATACTCGGTATTGCTCAGTATTGCTCGGTATTACTCGGTATTAGACTTCTCAGAGTAGTATTCCTCGTTATTATCAAACAATACTTAGCAATACCGACCAAATACCGAGCAAAAATCGAGTAGCAATCCTCTGACCGAACGTAGATCTACGTCCGGTCAGAGGACGTAATAACAAAGGATTCTGGTTTGAAACTCGCGGATGCGCTCCTAAGTTTTATAAATTGTTTTGGGCTTTCTTTGATGGGCCAACGGGGGCCTTGGTACACCAGTGAAAAACTAAAGAAATATTCTTTTGGGCTTTCTTGATGGGCTAGTGGGTCCAGTGCTATAAGACATACTGAATACGTTCCAATGCACTTGTTTAGACCCGATCTAGTAAGTGAACATTTCTGCATGTCTTTCGTGTTATGCATAAGTGCATTTGAATTTGTTATGAAGTGAATCCAAGGAAGTGCATGCTTGCATGAGCATAAAAATATGATAATTTTCCCTAAAAGCACTTCGGCGCTGAGATGAAAATTATTCTTGGTTCTTTTAAATAAATTTATGCTGCCATAAATGAAATCATAATAGGTCGACTTAGGGGCTATTTAGTTACAAGCGTCTAAATGCAATGTCAAAATATATATTATATTTGAAATACATTATGATATTTTTTTAGTTGAAAAATAGTTTCAGAATATTAGTTTTGATTTCTTGATTGATGTAGTTGTGGTAGCAGACAAGCGAGTGGTAACTACAGGAAAAATTATTACGTACGATGTATGGATGTGTTCAGAGGCTAATTCGAACGCGTCATGTCATCCAATGCACAATACATTGGATGATGTGACGCGTTTGGATTGGCCTTCGGATGCGTACGGACTTCGCATAGAATAATCTCTCCAATGCAATGCGTAGTAGGATGTTAAATTTGACAATTTTGAAATTCAACAAAAAAGATGGATTATATTTCAATTAATGAAATACTTTCCATTTTATATTATTCCAACCAAACAAATTTTCAAAATTCTTAAAATTTTGATTTATTTCTTCTCTCACAAACCCCCCAACCAAATAGCCCCTTAGCTATTTTTTTTTTCTAAGAAAAAAAAAGTTATGACGCACGATTTAGAATTGAAATAGCACTGTATTTTTTTCATAATTTTAAATAAATTTAATCTTAATTTTATAACGCATTCATTTACTTCAAATTTAATTTTTTAGGACATTTCAACAAAAAAGATGGATTTCAATTAATGAAATACTTTCCATTTTATATTATTCCAACCAAAAAAAATTTCAAAATTCTTAAAATTTTGATTTATTTTTTCTCTCACAAACCCCCCAACCAAATAGCCCCTTAGCTTTTTTTTTTTCTAAGAAAAAAAAAGTTATGACGCACGATTTAGAATTGAAATAGCACTGTATTTTTTTTTTCATAATTTTAAATAAATTTAATCTTAATATTATAACGCATTCATTTACCTCAAATTTAATTTTTTAGGACATTTGGACTAATTAAAAATAAACTCATACATACAACACATACATAAATACAACTTCTCTTGATTTGTAGGTTGGAAGCTTTGACTATCAACTAAAAGGTCTTTAGTTCGAATTTTATATATATCATATGTATATAAATTTATCTTTGTTGCTTCCTGGAATATTCATTGTGATAGAGAAGTATATAGTTTAACGTCTTAGCGTTGTACGAAGATCCAGCACACAAGCATATGAAAAAGAGAGGGTGCAACATTTATAAGAGACACTAAAATTTTTACATATAAACCCCTGAAAAGGGGGAAAACACTGGGCCTCGCCCAATTTAAATGAATCAATTAGTATTTGCAGTTGATTATAAATGAGGCTCTTTTTTATGGAAAAGGCATTGACTTGATGTCACAAATGTACATCATCTAGAGCGTATTATATGGTGGGAGTTACAATAATCAACATAGACATATTTGTTTGGTTGGCAGAATCATTTTTGATAAGACAGAGGTCGGAATGACTGTGGTAGGCTATGAAACTTGGAAGGGCCATAGTCGGCATGAGATTGGGGTCAAAAAGATCATTATCTGATGAGGGAGGTCGGAAGGACTATAGTAGGCGATGGAGGTAAGAAATATCATAGTTGGCAAGATATTGGGGTCAGAAAGACCATTGTATGGCCAGGAAGGTCAGAAGTATGGTAGTCGGTAGGAGATTGGGGTCAGAAAGACCGTTATCTGGTGAGGGAGGTTGGAAGGACCGTAGTAGGCGACAGAGGTCCGAAGGACCGTAGTCGGCAAGAGACTGGGGTCAGAAAGACCGTAGTAGTAGGGCGGTACTCCAACAGGTGGTGGTTCGACAAAACTTGGTGGTGGTGTGGCAGAACTCCGGCAGTGGTCGAGTTGGAGCTATGCAATTGGAGCTTTCTTACTTTTCTTCCTTCTTCTCTCTTGACTTTTTCCCATTTTCAAGAAAAAATATTGAAAATGGGTTATATTTATAAAATTTTTGAGTGACATGACTTATAAATAAGTAAATCATCAAGGGTAAATCTTAAATAACCTCACCCTGATTATGTGGTCTTTGTTGTTTGCGCTGTAATAGAACCGCCGCATCTGGGCGTGGTTGTCCGTGCACAAATTATTTTGTTATCTTATCTTGCTAATATTTAGGGGACGCGTAATTTTGTCTTGCTAATATTTAGGGGCCGCGTAAGGGCTACGGGACTATAAAATGTGGAGTTTATTTTAGGTCAAAGGTGACCAAGCACCGCATCACAGTGCGAAGCTTTTCCTGTAAGGCAAAAATTGTCATTCGGCATCAATTTTCTCTTTCTTGGTGATTTCAGATTCTGCCCCTCTTCAACCATTGTGTTCAACCTCTTTCTCACGCTTGTTATTTAGATTCATTCTTCCTCGCGACATCGAGGCTTCCGATTATGTTGCAGCGATTCATTGACAACGTGCTCGCCGTCGGCAAGGAGTACGATCTCTCTCTCTCTCTCTCCTTTTCTCTCTCTCTTCTCTCTCTCCATCTACAAATTGATGTTTTGCGCTCGTTTTCCATATTTTTTTCCTCTCGATTTACTGGATGACTGGGAATTCTCTTGCAAAATTTCCATTTCCTTTGTCGTTTCGATAATCGAAAAATTTCAAGATGCGGTTTTGGGTTAAATTTTGAATTTGATAAAGGGTTATTTTAAATTTTTTTGGTGAATGTGATTAAATGCTCTATATTCGAATTTGATTTAGCCGTAAGATGAAATTAGGGCGGACTAGATGAAATTTGTGCTTTTTCTAGAATTAAATCGTATTAGTTCGACTTTATGGATTCCTGTTTTTTCTTTTTTCCAAGGATATGATTGCTAAGGAAGAAAATATTTTTGGGGAGCGAATTTTCTAGTTGACGTGGGTGTTCTATGACTGAGTTGGTTATAGATGAAAATATTATATTTTCCTAATGAACTGCGGGATTTTAGCGGAGTTGTCGTCTCTACATTAGAAGCCCTTCTGTCGCCTCTCACTCAAGAGGGTTGCTTCAGTCAGTCTCTTCAATCAAACATTTACCCCCATGTGTTGTACAAATATCTATCTGTAAATTAAGGCTAGCAATTTAGGCCTAGTTTGGTTTGGTTGTTGGTGATGTAAAATGGAGTTTTAAAAACAGATGTTGATAAAAAGGAATTTATAAAACTCTTGTTTCAAGTTTTTGTATGAAGATTATGTTTGTTGATAATTGAGGTACGTGGAGCACATATTTTAGGGTGAGGTAGGAAGATAAGGGTTTATCTCCTTAGTCTGCTATTGTGGTAAGAGAACCATCAACAGTGATGATTTATTATCACTCGGGCAATGACTGTAGTTGATGAAGTGGGTAGTGGAGTGTGTCATGTGATTTGTGGCTCTTGAGTCAATGATCCATACTCCTTTCAAATGATTTCTAGAGGCACCTAATACAATGGATATAAAAAATTTACCTGAAAGTACAAGAGAAGAAGATGCAGGTGATTTTTTAAGGGATACAATTAGTTGTTTTAGTTTATCAATATTTTCTTTGTTGAGCTACTAAAGCTGGACTATTTACTTGGGGGCTTTCGATGTAACTCCCTGCATGCCTCCTTTTTATGTCTTGATTTTTTGTAATAGATGCACCAAAGAAAGACAGTCTTTGTCTTGAGATTTTGAGAAATCCTTACCTCTTTTATTCTATGACGCCTCTTTGGATATCACCATTGTTGAACCTTCATCAACCTTTGGTTCCAGCATTACACCTCGTTGGCTTTCCTTGGAACAAATGAGAGAAATGATCCCATTTAATGAGGGTGTCTCCTCTTTTTCAAGGATATGAACTCTAACTTAGTCAAACTCTGTATTTAATCCTGCAAGAAAGTCATGCACTCCATCTTTCTCAATAAAGTTTTTAGGATAGCAGCAACTTCTGGACACTTGGTCTATATGCATTTGTAGTGATCAAGTTCTTGCTACAAGGTTTATAGGAGAGTGGTATATTCAGTCACGGTCTTGCTTCTTTGTTTTGTGATTCCCACCTTGATTTTAATTTCGAAGATTTGTGCTGCATCCTGAACTTTTGAGAAGGTTTGCCTAGCGGCATCCCATATGTCTTTTGCAGTAGATAAGAGCATGAAAGTATCGCTAATTTCTGGATTCATGAAATTTCATAGCCGTGACATAATCATAGAGTATGCATGCCCAAAAATTAGGATATTCTTTTTTTTGTTCCTACCCCAAGGAGCTAATTCATCTTTCCTTTTCCTTTTAAGTAGGCCTTCATAGATTGAGACTACTTCAAATAATTCTTCTCATTAAAGCGATAAGAAGGTTGCATATTTTGGAGATCTCCTCTTCCTTGTTGCACCATAGAGTCCTCCATTTGTTCAAAGCTTTGGGAGGAATTTGCTTAAGACGTTGCAACTACAAAGGGTAGAGATGAAGACTATATCAAGAAGGACAACAATAAAGGCTGTGTTGGTTATAGATAGAATAATAATAAGGGAAGGTCGACAATGAAGGCATGAAAATACAAAAAACTAAAAATTCTTGCGACGACAATGAAGGCTCTTATACCATCTTAAATTCAGTGAATTGGAGAGGGAAAAGGCTTAGTTTTATTGAATAAACTTGTCCCTATTTATAGATCTATGCAAGATATATTAATGAAGAAACAAATAATTATAAATTCATGCATAATTGCTCTAATATAATCCTTCCTAAATTAGCCATCAAAATATGGAAGGAGATCAGCGTTATCCAGGTGAGCCTCCCACAGATTCTCATCCTAGCCATGGGATCAAAATGCCAATGGATGGCTAGGATTTAATTTGTGAGTCTCCACGGATTCTCATCCTAGCCATGGGGTCAAAATGCCAAAGGATGGCTAAGATTTAATAATATTATTATAAATTGTGATTAAATATTTAAATACTTTGATATTAAATTAAAATATAAATGTTCAATCACATAATTATTAGTGTAATTAGTAATTACTATTTTCAATGATATGATTGTCTTAAATCTTGAAATATGTAAATGTAACCAAATAGTTCATCAAAATTTAACAGTATTTAACCTCTGTCATGCCAAACAATTTTCATTATTTATCTTCCTTAGGAGTTAGAAGATTTACTAAATCCTTCTTGAGTTAAATCCTACTTGTTGCCAAACAAGCGCTTAACATTTCTCTTGGATTAGAAGACCATTTACGATTTATCTAGCATGGTAAGCATTTTTCTGAGGGGCAAAGCTATTTTCTTTGCTATGGGGATTTTCTTTGCTGGTTTTAAGCTTAAGGATTACTTAAATTGGTACGGGTCTGCCTTGTAGCTGTAGAAGACCCAATCTTAAACTTTTTGTAATGTTGAGTGCTTAATTGGTGCCTTTTTTAACAGTATAAAAGCCATGTTCCTATGATATTTATAGACTGCTTTAATTTTCTTTTTGCACTGTAAGGAAATTAATATGCGGGGAAAAAGGATTCATGTAGCCAACCCCACGTAGTGGGATAAAAGGCTTGATGTTGTTGTTGTACTGTAAAAAAATTAATAACTATGAAGTCAACAACGAGTTATTGCTTGTAGTCTTTTTCAAGTGAAACAAAATCTTAAATACGGGAGCCAAGTTTTAAGGCTTTTAGGTCAAATGCAAAATATGAACTCTTCATGCTCTGACAATTGATACCTGGGGTGAATTCGACTGTGGCGTTGCTTGGCTTTCAAATGAGAGAGAGGTTCTTGATTGAAAACAGCCGTCACTTTTCAGACAAAATACTTTCTGCAGGAATGCCATCTTGTCATGTCATGATAAGTGAACTTTTTAAAGGTTACATGAATATAAATTATCAATTTTATTTCTTGTGACTAACCACTTATAATACTTATTTGGTTTTATTTTGAATCTTTTGTGGCCTAAAGTTTACCATTTGGATCCCAATGTTTGGAAAGATTTTGTACCTTTTTAATGTTTCTTGTCGAGCTACACTCACATATTAACATTGGGACTTTTAGTGGATGTGACTAGGATGCAGATGTATTTGGATACTTCTTTTCATTAATTATTTATTGCTAATTCTTGAGCTTCCTTCTGTTGTTCACTATGCGTTGAGAGTCAAATCTCTATTGCCTCCTTGAGAGAGAGTTGTCCTGAACCACTAGAGTATGAGGCATGCTTACCTAGCCATTATCATTCTATGTTATAGTATGAGTAGTTTTCTCGAATTGTCAATATATAGAATTATCATGAAATGCATGACTATATTCAAGGAGTTTTCCCTACTGATATCAGGCTCTCTACGCTAAGTTAAATTATAAATTTTATATTAAAAAAAAATCAGGCTCTCTACACTAAGCTTGGAAATGCATGCTGGTGTGCTTCTTGAATCTTTGGCATCTTAAAGTTTCTGTTTCAGGAAATCTCATTAATAATACTTTACTTTTCTTGGAAAGATCTTCTTGATTATATGTTATTGAAACTGATGCCATGAGCAGTTTGCCTACATTCGAATAATGAAGGAGAATTATTAGAGGTTTGTTTGGAGTGATACTGTCTATAAAGTCAATTATGAAATTATCATATAAAAAATTATTGTTTGAAGTTATTATATAATTTCTTTAAAATATTAATGATAGAATTATAAAATTTTGAATTGAGAAACTATGGAACATAGCAGCACTGCTAGAATGCAAGATGATGAACTCAATCATGTAAAGTTTTTTTGGGCAAGATAACTTTTTGAGACGTATTTGATAAGTTGTTAGTCAAATGCTAGTGTCATTGCCATTTGAAAAACAAAATTGACTGAAAGTTTCTATTCTAGGAAATCTCATTAATAATACTTTGATTTTCTTAGAAAGATCCTCTTGATTATATATTTTGAGTTCATACTTGCAAATAGTGAAGGTGAATTATCTTGTTGATTATATGTTCTGTGTTCTGGAATTGATGTCATGAACAATTTTATACTTGAAATAGCGAAGATGAATAATTAGGGATCTGTTTGGGGTGATTAAAACTCTGTAAAGTCAATTATAAAATTGTCATAAAAAAATTTATTGTTTGAAGTTATTAAATAATTTCTTTAAAAAATAAATGATAGAATTATAAAATCTTGAATTGAGAAACTACAAAACATAGCCACACTTCTAGAACGCAATATGATGAACTCAATCATTTAAAGTTATTTTAGACAATAGAACTTTTGTAGACGTAGTTGATAAGTTAGTCAAATGCTAGTGTCATTGAGATTCACAAACAAAACGGATAGAAAGTTGTTGCAAACTGACCCCAAGAGTTATGACCAATTAATGCGCAAATAGTTTTAACTCTCTACAACAACAGATGCATGATTTACTTTCTTATTTGTTACATGGTAATGCCATTAACTATTGCATCAAATTTTGCAGATCAGTGAAGACATTCACATATGAATCTTTGAACAATATTACAAGGTTGATTAATGGAGTTTCTGCACTTCTACTGGCCGTACTTCCTGGGAAGGCAACCATTTTAGAGGGCATGTATGGCTGGGAGCTTAGGCCTACCTTTCGTGGGCCTCGACTTCCTAGATGGATGGAGAAGTAAGTTCTGGTGTTTTTCTGGTGTTTTTAGGTTCTTTACCCTTTTGATGATAAATAAGTTCTTCATTTGGCCTCCTGTATGTTAGCCTTTTTTAGAATTGTTTGGTTTGATGGAGTTCTTCCAACCACTGATGAGCGAAGCGTGACATCTTATTCTAACCTCATTTAATTTTAGAGAATGTAAATGTAACGATTAGAAGATATTTTCTTTATGCAAGCTACTGTGCATAAATTTTAATATCATTGGCCATGTAATATAATTTTATGTTTTAATGTTAGATTCACTTATTTACGTTTGTTTCATCAGTAATATGAAGAACTATTTATTTCTAGGTTTGAAATTTTAAAATAAAATTTCTTTTGTTTATGTTCTTGATGGCAGTGGTGTGTCCTCATTCAACCAATTCATACATGAACTTTCTCTTGATTCTGATTCTTCAAGTATAGAATATTCATCTGGAGAAGATGATGATGACGGAAACATGTCTCCAGCTTCTCCTTCGTCCCATACCTCTCGCTTTTCTCATGCAAGCAGCTTTTCTCGAACTAGCAAACGAGTAACGTGGATGCAACCAATCATGTTATTGATGTCCATGATTTTGTGTCCTTTGAAGGTTCTTTTGAGGATTCCACTATTGATTTATCATTCGGCTGGGTTTAGGAGAGGGGGAGACACCTCCAGTAGCATACATAGAGACCAGTTAATAGATGACCCATATATAAATAAGAAACCAGCCCATCTAAAAGACCATATCGTTCAGCGCACAATGGATAGAAGACGTGGAGTGATTGAGGTAATGTAGACTTCTCTGCTATTATTCTTATGTTTTCAGAATATTTATTTTCATGGTTCTACATTCGTGTAGTTACTATAATAAGATTAAATGTAATTGCAAGGGAATTAGTTTGTCATCTGTGATATTATTTTATCCAGGATCTTCATCTAGCCATTGAAGTGCTCATTGAAGCGATTTTTGATATCTTCCACAAGGCTGCACATTTTCTTCTTTCGCCTTCAGAAATCTGCAGGATACTTTTTGGGATCTCCTCGTCTCATGAATTTGATGTACCTGTTCCCATGTCTATCCTTGCTGATGCTGATCCAACTCCTACTGAAAGGCGGACTTCTTTCAGAAGATCTTTGAATACAGATGCACGAACCTGCCAAGATGTAATTACAGAGCTTGGGTATGCGCTTTTGCTTTGAAATGCTTTATGGCCTTACTGTTTCTCAGTCTTTTGTTAAAGGTACATAAAGCCTGGGTCATAAACTTCACATGTGGTCCAGAAAGCTTCATTGGTGTTGGAAAATATAGCACATATTGTATGATATACGGCTGACCTTTGAGTTGGAAATGAGTGAACAGTAGGGTTGGATAAGCAAGTACACGAGACCTACCAATATGTTTTTTTCTACTAGTATAAATTATGGTCAGACCATGTACCTTAAACTGAAAGCTTCTAGATTATTTTGGTAGTTTATATTGCCTTAAAACAAGTGATCCGAGCATTATTGTGCTAGATGCTAGTGGAGTTATATTGTAGTCTTTAAATATAACTATAATTCCATATATATGGAAAAAGATTAAGGAAGGAATTAATGTGGGGTTTGAATTCAAATATGCGAGGGAGATATGTAAGGAAAGTTTCCTAATTGTGTTTATTATATGTTAAGAAGGTTTTAATTATTTACGAAAGCTTCCTAATTGGGTTTATTATTTGTTAGGAAGGATTTAATTATGGAGATTTTTATTAGGAAGGTTCCAAATATGTTCTTATATATTATAGCTATTTAAGGGGGAGTTGTCTAGAATTTATGCTTTTTGTTAGATTTTTTGCTGTAGTTTTTCTCAGAGGCTTCCTAATAGTGTCTTAGCGGCGTCTAGGTTGTTTGGGATAACCGATCTACCTTATTGAAGTATTAATATAAAAATCAGCTACCGCTTTAGTTTTACTGTAATTTTCTTATTTGTTGTTTGCTGTTTTTGTTTCCAAGGCATATTAGTTTCTCAACCCTACAATGTGTTTTCTTAAGCAACTCTCATTCTAATACAACACTATTGTGAGTCATCAAGCTTGAATCATGTGCTTTTGGCAAGGGAAATTTTGATACTGAGCATATGCATAAGATGATCAGGCACATAATGTATCATCTTGGGTGATGTAGTTAATGTGTAATAGCAAGATTATACCCATCTCCTAGATGCTGATGAGGATCTTGTTGTTGACAATTCTTGTGTGGATCACCTAGGCAAGGACTAATAAGAGGCTTAGTTTCCATGTGATGATGAGTCTAAATGTGGCTTATATTCTTTAGTCTATTCTTGTTGAAGTGTTTACATTACGGAGTTAAGGGGAGAGGAAATGGGGGCATTGCTTGCTTTCAAACCAACACTGGCATTGAGTTTTCTCAACAATTTCATTAGAAAGACTATGGAGAGGAAGGGTGGTGGAGTCTTTCAGCTGTTTTTCATTCTTCTTAAAAGGGGTTGGAGTTAATGGAATTTCTTAAGAATCTTTGATTCATTTTTCTCATGGTAGCATGTTTGAAAGGATAATAGGCTTTGGTTTGCATATTCTAACAAATAAGATCAGGGTTTGACCTTATTTAAAGTGGCGTGTTAGTGAATAACGTATTTGGAAATGTGTTATGGATAAATTTAGAAATCATTTCAAAGTTTGATATAGAGATTTGTGAATAATTTTTTTTTGTGTGTGGATTCTTGTCAAAATAGTTAACTAGTACCTCAAGTTGTGATCTTGAAACATAAACTAGCACCTCTTAGATGGATATGACTAGATTTAGGAAAATAATCAACGTCCACCTTTTACCATTACAGAAAAAACTTCCCTGGGATAGAGTTTTATCAAGTTTCATTGTGATGTGATACAAGATTGCTATAAGAATTGTAAAAGGCCTTGGGTTACATAATTCAACTAATGATTAATTGCTGTTATAATCAATTCTGATTGATTTCAAAGACCTTAAGATGGGCAATTGACAAGTTGCTTATCATGCAAAATGAGATTTCATTGTACTAAAAAAAAAAGATTTTTCTTAGGCATGATCAAATGGTTCTATAAATGCATTACTTCATTTATTCACTTATTTTGTGATGTTTTTCATGTTTTAGAGTCATAGAGTTGGTAATTCAATTAGAATACGTGTTCCCCTATTCCAAGGAGATTTATCACTATGAATATACTTTTCTTCACTTGGAACCAAGTGATGCTTAGTTTCATTTTTCAATCCTTGGGAGCTAACATGCCTTACATCAAATCTTGTTTTTTTTTTAAGGAAAATTTTTATAATCAGTCAATAAAATGAGTACAACATCAAGCAAATGCATAGAATTGTTAGTTGAATAAGAAATAACCAAAATATTTCCCTTACCGAGGGAACATAAATATCAATTTCCACCAAAATGGTGGGTACATAATGCCTGGGTAGCCTAGCTATAGAAACTTCTACTCTGAATAGGTTTATCAAAAATAGAACAAAGCAAGAATGATGTAGATTGATTAAAAAATTGATGCAAACAAGAAAATAAAGGTTTTTTCAACATTCATAAGGCACCAACAATAGCATCAAAAGCCATAGGAAGAGAAGCAACAAATGAAACGGACAAGATGGAGCTGGGTGAGGAGACAAGGCATCAGATGCATCCATACTCAAGGTGGAGATCAAGCATTGAATCCACGATGTATAACGAACTAGTGAATATCGCATAACAAGACAAACCTTTTCAACTAATATTAGGTTTGGGAGATGATGGGCAAGAAGAAGTCACTAGCCCAGCCCCCGCACCAAGAGCCTGAAACAAAAAAGGAGAACAATTAAAGAATAGAAATAATGAGTGAAAGAGATGTAAAAACTCGATGATGAGGCAATGCGAAGAATGAGCTACATAAACCACAATCTAGAGAAGGACATGCCATGAGTAGACAAAAGAAGGGGTGAGCTGGCACCTTTTTGCATTGAGGCAAGGAAAGATGTAACTGGGGTGATGAGGATGGAAAACAAGGAGGCATAATAGTCATTTTAGTTTTAGTTTTAGTTTTTTTTTTTTTTTTTTTTTACATCAAATGATGCTTTGTCATGTCATGATTATATGACTCTTAATATGACACGATGGAGAAAAAGGATTCATGCAGCCAACCCCACATAATGGTATAAAGGCTTGATGTTTTTGTTTTTGTGTAAATGATGCTTTTGTCAATTGTATTCTAGTATTTTAGATTTTGAAGGCATAAAATATTCTTTACTTTTTTCCATCTTATGATATCTTGAAACTTAATAAATATGTAAAAAAAGTTAACTTAATGGACACTTCTAAAGGTTCATCATATTGTCTCTTACACATGGATGTTGGGACATTTGAAACCTTGTTTTGTGTATGCCACTTGATGTGCCGAGTTTTAGGTTATTTTAAACAAAAATTCTTACTCTTATTAAAAATCTTGGTCAATGGAAGGAAACATGTTATATTTAAATTAGACAGTCAGTGTCATTCTAACTCATTTTTGTGCATCAGTTTCATTTAGAGTCTTATTCACTTTTTGTAATTAACTTTTGTTCGATGTTCTGATAGCTTGATGTATTCCCCAGTTCTTGGACGTCGTTTCCACCTTCATGCTTCCTCTCTTGTAATCCTTTCCTTTCATTTACGCTTTTAATATTGTTGAAGCTTGATGTACTAGGATTTTTCCTTAACAATACAATCATATATATTAATATAATTGGAAGAATATTATAGAATTTTGTGTTATTTAGCTCATGGTAATATATCAAATATCTGTAATCATATTTCCTAGGCACGTCATGTCCTATATTTTCCAAGAACTTTTATTTTGCTTTTCCCATGGCACTTGCTGACTTTCCCTGCTGGTCTGTGCTTCTTAGATAGCAGAATTAGGCTAAAGATGATATCTGAGTAGAGCTTCCTAATCTTGTTATGTTTCTTATATTTTATTGTTATACAACTCCCTTCTCAAAGTAATTTTTCTTATTCTTATTTGGATATTTGTTTTAGATATCCCTATGAAGCCATTCGTGTGGTTACATCGGATGGATATGTTCTGCTCCTTGAGAGGATCCCCAGGTATAAGCCAGGGCTAATTTAGTTTCTTTAACTACTTTTTTATGTTAATGTTGAACTAATTGGGCTAGATTTTATATTTTATAGGCGTGATTCACAGAAGGTTGTGTACCTTCAACATGGAATATTGGATTCCTCAATGGGGTTAGTATTTTTTATAATTTTAACTATATGATGATTTATGATTTTTCTAACCTAATTTGTTATTTAATTGCTTGTTAGTATTAAAAAATTTCTTAATATTTAATGTTTGAAAATTCTTTTTCATTCCAACTGTTTCATGAAATCTTCGTTGGGCTCCTGTTTTGACTATTCTGATAACATTTTGAATGTAGCTAGTGATTTTGTTTACTTGGCGTTATATTTGTCAATACTTATTTGTGATCATGGGTCAAGGACCCTGCTGCTATTTAGGAAATTTAAGTGATGCAGTTTTAGATTAGACGGCTCATTTGCACTTACCAATGCAGAAGGAATAACTTCAAAAATGCAGAAGGCTAGTCCAAAGCTAAAACTCCGCCCTCTTATAGATCATTTATGTTTCCATTGCTCTTTTAATAAGCTAATGAGCTCTGCATAATCGGAATTATGAAAATTAATAGAAAATAAACTGAATCAAGGAACAAAAAGACCAGCACAAATAACTAGATTTTCTTTTCTCCCAGGAGATTTAGTAATGTGGAGGCATGATCTAACTGATCTTTAGGTAAATTCTAAATTTGTATGTAGCAGTAAACTAGAGGTTTTAATCTCCTAAAGGTTCACTACTAATTCTATGGATATGCATGAAATTGAAAAAAGAAATTTCAAATTTGTTCATCTAGCTCATTATTTCAAACTATTAAACACCCTAACACAAGTAATTGAGTGGCTCAAAGCACATAATTTCAAAGCTAGTTAATCCAGATGACTCTGTAAGGAGATTGAGCATTTGAAACAGACGAGACATGTCCCACTTCTATCAAAACGGAATAGAGACATCTCCCAATTAATTGAAATAAAGTAAAATAAAATAAAAATTAAACTAACCAAACTTGCTAAGATCACTTATTCGCTCATTTTTTAGTATAAATATGCATATCTCAATCACTTCATAGAATAAAGTTCGACTGATGTATATTTTTATTAACAATCTCTATTGATGCAAAATCTCCAGTTTGAAACACTCTTTCCTTTTTATATAATATTAGATGGACCATTTAATCTATATTTTTATTAACAATCTCAATTGAGACAAGATCTCGCAATTATTATGTGTGCTATGATCCTAAGATTCAGTTAATCTGATCCATAATTTGCTTACTTGGTTTCAGTTGGGTTTCTAATGATGTGGTTGGTTCCCCTGCATTTGCAGCCTATGATCAAGGTTGGTAGCCTCTCTGAAATGGTAGTGAATCTAATATAATTTATCTATATTCAATGTTAAACGCTTTTAGGAAGTTGATTTGCCAAAATTTTACTGTGACCCCATTTTTGTAGGTTATGATGTCTTCCTTGGGAACCTGCGCGGACTAGTTTCAAGGGAGCATGTTGACAAAAACATTTCTTCACGCATGTAAGTCATCTTAGTCATTCTTCATAATATGGCATGAATATAGATGTAGCAGACTTAAAACTTGGTGTTTTGTTAGTATTTGCAAATTGGGCATGTGAATGTTTTGTGCTTCATCGCTCAAATTCTGAAAAAAAAGTTAGTAATTGCATATCACATCCATTAGGTAATCATCTGAAGGATGACTAGTTCCTATGGATTAGTTGTGTTCTATGATATGAAAAATTTCAGGCATGGCATCATTTGAGTTGAGATTTTCCGTTGCTGAGGGCATCTCCAACCGAAAATCTCTTTTTTCACTCCAAAATGTAGTGAAACTAAAAAATGGCATGATTCATCTCCAATCGGACTCCATTTGGCGCCCTTAGAAGAATGTAATTGCCTTTCTCCTCTTTCGCGTGTTTCTTCGGCAAATCCGGTAGAGACAAAAATAACGCAGGTGAACAATGCGACGCCACTGTTCACCCGCAACCAAATACCGGAAGTTTTGCCGTTTGGCTGGAGCTCGCGAGCGACGCCGTTCATATGTTTGGAGTTTGGTTGGAGAAGGCCTGAGTGGAAGCTAAAAAGTTCAACAAATATCGTGTCTTGTACTCTGTTGTATCCTTCACATTGATGAAGTATATTAAATCATTTTCAAATATTAATGCTATTTTTAGCTCTATCAAACTACTGACTTCATTTTAATGCAGGTATTGGAAATACTCCATCAATGAGCATGGAACCAAAGACATACCTGCAGTTATGGATAAGATACATGAAATCAAAATCGCAGAACTCAAGTTATCGTCACACCTCAATTCAGAAGATTTTTCTTATGGGCAGCCGCCCTATCAACTCGGTGTAATCTGTCACAGCCTTGGAGGAGCAGTGATGCTGATGTACATCATCATGCGCCGAATAGAAGGGAAGCCCCATAGGTTGTCAAGGATGACTTTACTCTCCCCTGCTGGCTTTCATGAAAACTCCAACCTAGTATTTACCATGGCGGAATATCTCATCCTACTTCTCGGTCCAGTCATTGCACCTTTAGTTCCAGGGCTTTATATACCTACCCGGTTTTTCCGCATGCTCTTTAACAAGTTGGCGCGAGACTTTCATAACTACCCTGCACTCGGCGGACTTGTTCAAACACTGATGAGCTATGTTGTTGGCGGCGATAGTTCAGACTGGGTGGGTGTGCTTGGATTGCCTCATTACAACATGGACGATATGCCCGGAGTGTCTCTTCGTGTCGCCATCCACTTAGCTCAGATAAAGCGAGCGAAGAGGTTTATAATGTATGATTATGGAAGTGAAGCTGCCAACATGGAGGCTTATGGTTCACCGGAGCCCTTGGACCTTGGCCATTATTATCATCTTATTGATGTGCCTGTTGATCTGGTAGCTGGAAGGAAAGATCAAGTGATCAGGCCATCCATGGTGAGGAAGCACTACAGGCTGATGAAAAGGGAAGGTGTAGAGGTCTCATACAATGAGTTTGAATACGCTCATCTGGACTTCACATTTTCACACAGGGAAGAGCTTCTGGCTTATGTTATGTCGCGTCTTTTGCTTGTCAGGCCACCACAGAAGCTGCAAGAAGAGCAAGACTGTAGAGAAGAAGATGAAATCAAATCCGTGGGGTAAGCTGTAGCTGGTATATATATAATCTCAGATTGTCTTTGTATAGTAGTACATTGTTGTGATTTTAGCATCCGAAGATCATATAGTTCACAGGGTAGAAGAGTGTTGTGGCTTCTATTATTTGGTCGTGGTGATGTGGATTGTCAAAGGGGATAGTTTTTGCCTTCCCCGCATCTGTAACTTTACATAAAATAATAGCCTTCAATGTAAATTACGAAAGCTTGCTAGCATGTTGTGTAGTTACACCTTCTCCATTATCATTCCAATTTTGTGCAGATTGGCAGGCTAATTTTCATCGGTGAAATGGTAGAAAGTGGACTGAGGGTATTGTTTTGTTGTGATTCATTTGGGAGATAAATCAGCACCCTTGGATTTCAATCTAGCTGTGTTATTTTTTTATTGAAAGTTGTGAAGTCGTAAAAGTTAAAAGAGAAGAAAACCTTGAAGAAATAGGCCAAGTTTTTTTGGAAATTTTGCATGCTCAGTTTAAGGCAATTCGAAATTATTCTGTGTGGAGTTCGAATATAGAGGATCTTCCGGATTATTGGACGTATTGTGTACGCTCTGCGTACATTCTGCTTATATTATACTTACACTCTGTGTATTTATAGATATGCAATAAATTCTTATAACCAATTATGTGTTGCTTATTTACTGGGTATCTACAAATATGCAGTACATATGTATTAAATATGCAGAGTGTAGGTAGAGCTTATGTATAAGGCACGCAGTAATCCGGAAGATCATTTACGTTCATACTCTGCACATAATATTTTTTCCTACTTCTAGTCTTTTTCAGGTTGCCATTCCAGATCTTTTATTTTTGATGTTATAAATGTTTAGATATGAATGGGTATTGAAACTATTCTATTTTTTTTAAATTAAATTTTTTTTTTTTACAAAAAAAAAAAATAAAATCAATCATTTAAATTGGGCGATTGAGATTCATCAAAACCATGAAGATTGGTGAACATTTGAATTCGCCATGTACACCGCAATCCTCAGCCCGGCCCGCCCGGTCTCCGCGCCCGTCCAACAAGTGAAAGACTGCAAACGCCTCAACGCGTGATCTGTTTCAGAGAAAGAAATCGTCGAACACCTCATACACGCGTAAAAATAGCACTGCTACTCCGCCAAAGGTGCCAGGTCCAACCCTAATCAGATTTCCTCCCACCTTCCAATTCAAAAGAAATCCATCCCCCATACCTCTCCTTCTATTTCTAATCGCCTTAATACCCTTCCCCTCTTCTTCCCCCAATTCCTACCAGGCAAAACCCGAATCATTCCTTCTTGATGGGCCGCGGCGCCATGGGACAACTCGGAAGTAATCATCTCCGGCAACTCCGTGACATTTTCTCCCGCTTCGACATGGACTCGGACGGCAGCCTCACCCTCCTCGAACTCGCCGCACTCCTCCGATCCCTCGGTCTCAAGCCCACTGGCGACCAGATCCACGCGCTTCTTTCCAGCATGGATGCCAACGGTAACGGGACCGTGGAGTTCGAGGAGCTGGCGGCGGCCATCACCCCATTGATGAGCGAGCAGGCGCTCGTCAACCAGGAGCAGTTGCTCGAAGTGTTCCGATCCTTCGATCGTGACGGAAACGGCTACATATCGGCGGCTGAGCTCGCGCGGTCCATGGCGCGGATGGGTCAACCTCTCACGTTCTACGAGCTCACCGCAATGATGCGCGAGGCTGATACCAATGGCGATGGTGTCATTAGCTTCAGCGAGTTCGCCGCCGTCATGGCTAAATCAGCACATGACTTCCTCGGCTTCGCCATCTCCTCCTAGGGTTTCGATTCTCCTCCTTCGAGCCCCATCGCCGTCGTCGACATTGGTCGGCCGATCAGTTTGCTTTTTTAATTCTGATCTTAATGGTTAATTTTATTGCTAATTTATAAATCAATGTACAGATCTTTTTTGAAAAAAAAAAAGTCCTGGTTTAGCAATGGTAACTTTCAAAAACTGGATGATTGTTTTAAATCTTCCCTCTGGATTGTGTTTATTTGTTGAAGGGAAGGAGTGGGTGAAGGGATTGACTTCTACTCGCTATTTTATTAATTTCGTGTTTCAGTTTGTTCGGTATTGGCTTTTCTTCTTGCGAACAACTATTGCCGCTTGTAATTTTTTTCTGACAATTTTCTCTTAGCCAAAATTTTGGTTGAATGAGGCTTAGGGTGGTTGGTGTGCAAGCAAGGTTGGGAATGTCATCCCAGATTCGAATCCCCTCTACTACAGCCTCTTCAATGGGGCAAAGCAAGTGTGGGTCCGATGCCAATGGGTGGCCTCACTCTAGTGGAAGATAAGATTAGAGAGTCGTCTTAGATGATTTGGTCATATTAAACGACAGCTTTCCGATGACCTGGTTAGGAAAGTTGGTGTTATATTTGACTTATGTTAAAAAAAGTTAGATGTAGATCTAAAGAGACATAGTTAGAAAATATTAGAAATGATCTTTTGTTATTAGATTTAAATAAGAATTTGATTTTTAACATGACATAATGGAGAAAAAAGGATTCATGTAGCCGACCTCACGTAGTAGGATAAATGCTTGATGTTGTTGTTGTTGTTGTATTGTTGTACAACAATCAAACTGGGCTTTAAAAATATAAATTTTGTATGTAGCTCATCTTGATCAGTTGGTTGGAGATTTTGGCTATTAATCAAGAGGTCTTCAGTTCAAACTTGTATATATAATATAAGAGTTTATTTTAATTACCCTAAACATCCTTACAAAAAAAAGAGACAGATAAAAGAGAATTGTAAAGGCAAATCTCAATAATAACTTGCCACCTGATCTAGAGTTCTCGAAGAGTCAAAGTAATATCTAAAAATCTTACTTGAGTAGTGAAGGTGTGGATTTGGAGAAATTATTGTCCACATCACTGGATGCACTTGCCCACATGGCGCATGGTGATTGGAATCCGAATGCATTCAGATTCCGCACACAATAATTTCTCGTGGATTTGAGGTGTAAAGTTGTGGATGATAATATTGTAATTTTTAAGTTTGCTTTATTACTTAGTTTACATTACTTGCATATTTAGTTAATAATTTGGATTGGAATGTTTTTTTTTTTGGTGAAATTATTGTTCATAATAGTGTGCACTTGTGTAGATTATATTATTTAATATTGATCTTAAAAAATATTTACTCCCCACATTGTAAATAGATTATTTATATCATATATTGTGATTTGATTTGTACACTTCATTATGTGTTTAATTAATTGTATTTGGTCATAGATTTTGTTGATGTATCATTGTGAAGGTTTGAAAGGGTGGATTTTGATAAAGTCTGAAGATCCTAATTCTGTCAAAAAAAAATTTCTGTGACTTAGGCCTCGTTTGAGACTATTTTTTATTGCTTCTTGAAACAGCTTTCTAGTACAAAAGTTGAAATTTTTGTACTAGAAAGCTGCTTTAAGAAGCAACAAAAAAGCCGTCCCAAACGAAGCCTTGTTCAACTAATGGGTTGACCTAACGAAATTGCCCTATCTGGGTTGATCAAAGCATCCAACAATATTGCTGATGATAGCAAGCGATGATAAATTTTCAATCAATAATCTAAATATACCATGTTGTAGGTGTCATTATTGTATCATAATTTTGACTACCAGATTGACAATAATTTTAAAAGGCTTACTTTCACTAAATTATGATCCTTGAAAAAATGGCTATCATGTCCATCCATTTTTTTGTTTTATAAGTTTCTGTTTTCAACGAAATGGAGGCTATTGTCTTTAAGAAGTCTAACATTTTATTTGGGACAGCTTTTGACCACTGCTTTTTGGCTGCTTTTAAGAAATTTTTTTACTACAAAGTTATTTTAGAAAGCAATTAGAAAATTGTCTCAAATGAAGCATAAATCTTCAATAATGAATGTCGCAGTTTTGTTTGATTGGACCCATTAGTATGTTGCTCACAATGATCAGATCCCATGAGTCAGAGATAGATAATCGCTTCATTTTAAGCTTATTTAGCCTCTAATTTTATCTTTTAAAGTAAAGTTGATAATTCGGATCTTCTAAATTTCTTTAGAATGCTTAATACAATTAGTCTTGTAAGAATCGACAATTGTTGATTGACCAAGTTGTAGTTGTAAAGAACGAAGTCTGTAAACTAGCAAGGACCAATACACAATAATGCATTGGAATGAGTCTGCTCAATAAAGCTGCTCAAATGATCCTTAGCGGTGCTGGATCATGTTATAGGTCGACATAGGGTTTGTTGTGTGATAGAAAAGTACCCCTCTATAATAGCTCATAATTTAATCCAAACAAATAATATTTTTAGGAGACATTATAAGTTTAATTTTAAAACTATCTTCGCGATAAGATAGATATTATAGTGTTTTAGTTATAATAATTTTTTTTCGTAATTTTTAAGCACTAGAGCAATTCCTTAAGAAATTGATACGTGTCGTTACAACTGGAGATTTTGGGACTGTTAGGTGTCCGTTTTGCAAACCGATTTCAGCAATTTTTTAAATAAAATAATCTTTTTATATATATAATTTTTAAAGCTACAAAAGAATTTATATGAATTTTATATTGATAATCTATTAAATTATATAATTAAATAATATTATATTATTATTTTTATATTGATAATTTATAGAAGCTCTAGTATATTTTAAAATGATAAATAGACAATTCTTCCAAATTTAATCTTTGGGCGTTGCATCCTAAAACCTAAGGAACAATTGTATAAGGTATAAGATGGTGGTGAGATCTACAATGCTTCATGGTACAAAATGTTGG
Organism: Dendrobium catenatum; assembly: GCF_001605985.2. Classification (NCBI taxonomy): domain Eukaryota; kingdom Viridiplantae; phylum Streptophyta; class Magnoliopsida; order Asparagales; family Orchidaceae; genus Dendrobium; species Dendrobium catenatum. The sequence goes on along the minus strand of NW_021319154.1, from coordinate 1,108,867 downwards.
TTATTAAAAGAGAAGCACAATATTAAGTTAAGTGTTGCAGAGATGAGGATGCTCAGGTATATAAATGGTTTTACTCTTAGATATATGATATGAAATGAGCGTATACGTGAAAAGGATGGAGTAGCTCTAGTGGAAGATAATATTAAAAAGAGTCGCATTAGATGATTTGATAACATAAAACAACAATGAAATAAGTTTGTGAAATGAATATATGACAATCCCAAAACATCCATTTGTGCTGATAGATGTAAATTTCTTAAAGATTTATACTAATGCCAAAAAATTAGGAGAAAATTAGTGTAATTAAAGCACTACAATATTTATGTTATGACGAAGACGAATTGTAATTTAAACTTATAATGACTTCCAAAAAACTTTATTTGATTAACTCAAAATAAGAATTATTATAGTTAATTATGTAATTGATTGACTGAATTACACCGACGGAATAGAGATGACACTTCTTCATTGATTATTAAAAATCACATGTGAATTATCTTAAGATAAGAAACAATGATGGCATGATAAAGACTGATGACCAACTGGTCGATAGTTGGTTCGATTAAAGACTAATGATCAACTGGTCGACAATTGAGATGGAAGGATAAAAATACCACATTAAAGTTGAATATTATTGATTGCTATTTATAATCGCATTCATGATTGTATTTATATACATAAATTCATTGATAGGTAAAATTGAAATAGAACTAATAGAACTTGCATTAATACTAATATAATATAACATAATATATAACAACGACATTGATTGGTATATTGATATAGTACACTAAAAAACAGATTGATATAGCATACTGTCATGACATATTGATAGACATTTATACACGACATAATGATTGATAAAAAGCATGTGATAAAAACACATCACAAATATAACTGATAGATAATTGTGGCTTATTTCACTCTAAAACACATGTTATTAATTGATATTCTTTTTATTGATCTTAATATAGATTAATAGACTTCTTTTGCTTATTGAATAATTTGATTTTATTGATCATATTGATTTTTCCAATTGATTGATATTCATATATTACTTATATTATATATATATATATATATATATTACTTATTATTCATATTGATAGTTTATTGATTGAAATTAATTGGAACTGGAGTAGACATATTGATTCTTTTGTCTTGCATTGAATGCATTAATAAGTTTTGGTTATTTGCTCGGCTATATGATAATTATATCAATTTATATGATTCAGATAAAAGTAAGAAGTCTGCAAATTGAGGCTAAGGAATGATGATAGAATAAATTTTATTTTCAACTTTTTAGTTTATATATATATTGTAGCCTGTTGTGGCTATTGTATATATAATTTTGAACTTTGGACTTTAAATCATGATATAAATATTAGTTGTGGTAATATAATTATATTTTTCATTATTTGTATTTTTCTTGCATATAATTAGCCAACACTGGCTATCAATGATATGCTTGTTAATGAATTGAAAAGAGCAAGTATAATAAAAAAGAAAAGAAGATAAAATTCTTTCATTTTAAGTCCCGGGATATCATAGTATGTGTGTGCAATGATTTAGCTACCATGACAAAAATAAGCTCAACATTCATATTAAGAATAAAAAACGCCTAGTAATTATTTTGAAAGCTTTTGAAGCAACTTGATTTGTTTAAAAAACAAAAATCATTTGCAAAACACTAGCTGAATATGTTTTGTCCATTTTTTTAATAAAAATATAGAAACAAAAAGTATATTTGTTTAGTGAAGAGGTAACTTACCAAATATCTCCTCTAGACATCTCAACGGTATGATTTAGGCTCTGTTTGAGACGGCTTTTGTACTACTTTTTAAAACAGCTTTTTAATAAAAAATTAATAATTTACAGCTTCTTGAACTTGATCCCTAAGAATTATATAATTTAATTAACTTACCAGAAATACACCGAGTGTAATATAACAACTCTATAGAGGCAATAATAATGGCACATAAATAAATAAGCATATTAAGAACTTCCTTCCCATCTTCTAATACATCATTCTTATTAGGGTTGCAAACGAATCGAGCCGAGCCGAGTATGTGAGTGTTCATGTTTGTGTTCATTTAATATCAGGTTGTTCAAGTTTGGTTCATATTTGTCGAGCTGTATTGTTTGTGTTCATGTTTGGTTCATTTAAAATAATGACTGTTCATGTTCGGTTCATGTTCAGTTCATGTTCGTTCGTTTAGTGCTTATTGATCTTTAAACAAACAAATATGAACGAGCTATAAACGAGCTCTACTTTTAAATGTTCATTAACTTAACAAACGAGCTTTATCGAGCTTCCTAACAAATGATTATATCGAGCATGTTCGCGAACATATCTAACAAATTTTTTTTAACTATCAAACAAACACGTTCATAAACATATCTATAAACAAACACATTTATAATAAAAGCAATTGTCTATGTAATAAATGCAATGATTTATAAGCAAATCCCATCTTCTTAGAATTTTCCTAATAGCAGCATTAATAAAGGCAATGGTTTATAAATAAATAGCCATATAAAGCTACAATTATTTAGACAATAAGTTAAGTAATATTTGATACATGCAGCAATTACTGATCCAGTAATAACTAGTGGCCACAAAAGGATTGCTCTTGCTTCTTGAGAGGTTTTTTTTCGTGCTTTCTTAGTAAAAGAATTTTCTTGTTGGACATATTCTATTACAACTGTTGGACTTGAAGATGACCCAACACTAATTTGGACATCATGAACTGTCAATCCTAACTGCTTTGGTGAATTTTCAGACATACATTTAAAAGAGAAGTCAACGATTATATTAAACATGAATCATATTTGCTAGTGCATATATTCAAATTCAAAATCGAACACAAATCAAGCTTCTTATCGAGCTTAATGCGAGCTTGTTCACGAACTTCAAATGATGTTGTTCACGAACATAAATGAGCCGAACACATTAGTGTTCAAGCTTGTTTATTTAAGAATCTAGTATTTAAAATATTGTTCAAATTTGTTTGTTTAGTTAATTAAACAATCACGAACGAGCTTTAAATGAACCGAAGAACAACGAGTAGCTTGTGGCAGCCCTAATTCTTGCGAACATAAATAAATAACAAGTTCCTTATCTTTATATGAGTTGTCCCAAATCTTATATCACAGCTGCTATTGTGAGTGGCAAAACAAAGGGAATTCTTTCCAACTATATAATAATTTCTCCTCTGTTAGGGCTTGGCTAAGATCAGGAGTGAAGCAGGTGGGTTGGCCTCACACGAAGCAATGGGCAGCTTGGCGGCCACTTCATGGCCTCCTCTCTCCTTCTCACTCCTTCCCGGTTCGCTCACCACCGGCAGCCGAGGAACAAGAGCTTCTTCTCGGGTAAGGCTAAGGATCGGCGGACCGGTGGCTTACATGGAGAGAAGCCCAAACTCACTAACAGGATTCGCGAGCAAGCTGATCGGGTCTCTGCCGATTGTGGGCCTTCTAGCCAGAATTGTTAATGACGAGGGAGGTGTTGGAGACGACCTGATAGACTTCGCCGAGTTTCGGCGACGGGTGGGGAAAAAGTGCAGCATTACTGATTCTCGCGCCTTCAATGAGTTTAAAGACCGCCGCGGCCGGGTACGATTACTTCCCTCCGTTACTGTGATGTGCTTTTTTGCTACTTGAACGTGAAGCTTCTGAAGCAGGAAGCGGGCAAGTAGCAGGATTTTATTTTGATGGTGGAAATTGAAAACAGCAGAATCTTCTGAAACCAGCTTGCTAGGGATTAATTTTAAGAGGAATGTTTTGGTTTCAGGTTTGAACTATATAGGTTCCTGAACTTTTTTTTTCCCTAGTTTGAAGTGATTTGGGTTCAGCAGAAAACATTTAAGCATCTCAAGTCAGTTCTCAATAAACTCTTATTTACTGCGCAATGGGAACGTTGGAGGGGGTGGGGTGAATTAGGTGAACAGCAGGTTATGTCAAGGCTGAGTGAATAAGTTACAGGTGATGGGGGCGATATTGACAAAAGAATGCCTGCCAAATAACCAAAGACTTGAATGGAGGTTAACTATGGTCTTCATGTTAGAGTTTGGAGGAGGTAAGTGGGATAGCCTTTTTAGTGAAGATAGGTTCTATTTGTTGGTGATGCTGGCTACTGTTGTTTGGGGATGGAGTTCCTCATGAAGGAGAAGAGCATGACTTAGCAATGATCCGCCAATAATCATTCCACTCAACAAGTGTGTTAATTACATGTGCCAAATAGTTGAAGAATGCTTGGTATCTAATAATAGCAACAATATTCTCAACTATGAATTCTTCTACAAATTAACCATACAACTGCTCTGAGTTCCTTTAAATTAATATTACATTTGTGGCTATGGTGGAGAAATTGTTGTATTTCATCCTTACCCTAGATTGGAAGGGCCAAAAGCTCATAACATATTCAAAATTTTATTCTTTTTCACTACCATTAGGATTTGAGCTAAAGAAGCTTGTTCTAACCATGAGGCTCCTATGCTAGTTAACTTGATGCCCCAGTTGATGCATCCCTCAGAGTTGGCTCTAGAAATCTAAGTTATGAGGTAGTGTAGGGCCTTAGGTTGCCATAGGCTCCCCTTGGATTGAACTTATTCAAGGGCCTGGAGACTTACTAGATCCAATGGATTTGACATAATATTTTACCAACTTTATTAAGATCTGAAGCAAAGTAGCTAAACCTAAATTAGGTTGATTACTTGAGGAAATAACATAAAAATCCAAATATAAGTTACAATTCATTCAAATACTATTGAAAATAGATAAAAATCAATACGACACAGAAAGCCCTCACTTTTACAAGGATATAACATCTCTCGCAACTCTTCAACTCTCTTAATCAAGGAATTGAATCCCGAAAGTAGTATGAAGATACATCCTACTTAAAATTATATTCAAGTACTAAATATTATGTTTTGTACATTCCTTAGTCTCCTATTTATAATTACAAAGCCTCATAATAGACTTCCCCTTAATTAGCCTTTAATAAAAGATATGAGAAATTGTATCTCAAAACTCTTCAATTCTCTCACTTGATCAATAATAAAATCTCAAAAAGTAGAAGAAAAGCATGTCCAACTAAAATTTATATTCAAGTACTAATTATTATGTTTTGTACTTTCCTTACACTCTTATTTATAACCACAAAATCCCATAAAAGAATTCCTGTTAATTAGTCTTTGGGCCAGACAGGTGTTCTCACGCATCAGAAACGAAGAAACGGTAGAAGATCGACAAGTAGCAGATGGAGGCGTAGCTGGGAGTGTTTTGGGAGCTCTCATGCAAGCCTCATGGAGACAGAACATAGTGGTAGAAATGAGGAATAGAGGTAAGTTTTAGGTGTGGGATGTGTATTTTAGGAGTTATGGGTTTTAGATTTGTAAATATGCAAATTTAGAGTGCGATGTAGGAAAACCTAGGGGTGTAAAGTAGTCCATTCGAGCTCAAGTTAGCCCTAGGTTTAGCTTGAGCTTGACTAATTAATTGGGTTCAAGCTCAACCTCGAAATTTATTCTACAAGTTCAAGTCAGCTCACGAACAGACTCGTTTATTACGAAAGAGAGAAAATGATTATGATTTAAGCAATTATTATAATAAAATGTTAAAATGAATGAAAAATTAAAAAAAATAAAGAATTACATAGTATAAAAAATTGTGATATAATTTTTAAATATTTTAAACAACTTTGTATTCAAAATCCTGAATTCTAATATTTTTTAAGTATATTTTATATTAATATTTTTTAAATGAGCCAGCTTACAAATAAAGTCGGGACTAGCTCAAACTTGGCTCATTAGTTTATCGAGCTTAGCTCAAGAGTCGCCTGACTCTTACATATTTTATAATACATTCTGCAGCCTTAGTAACTGTTGTAAGTTAAGCATTGTGCTTAATGTAGGCCGGGGATCCATTTTATGTCCTTTTGTGCTGTTGGTTGGCTGCTATTGGTGCTGGTCTTCTGAAGTCCGAAGAGATCTTGGAAGGGGTAGCTAGACTTCGCATTTCCAATGATATTGAATTTGAAGAAGAGACTTTTCTTGCAACTATGAAAGCTGCTAGAGAGGTAATATGATAAATACTTTGTTTTGTTTTTTATATTGGGTGAATTGTAAGCTATATTGATCTATTTGCTCTTTGTTTTGACTTTTTATCATAATTCATTCCTATTTTATCTTCATTTTTAAACATTTTCTTTAGATATATTTAGATAGCTTGAAACGCTAGGCATCCACAAATTGGCTTTAGGTGTGTGTTTAACTGTGTGTGGGCGATTTTTATAAATTTTTGTAACAATTTAAGCATTCTTTGAGCAACTGATAAAATAACGATGATTTCATTTCATATAGGATCACACTTAAGTCTTGTTTTACCATTGTATTTCACCATTTTAAACCATTAAAGACACTCAAAATATATAAAATTTAATATATTTATTTTGGGTAAATATATCAATACTTTTGAATTTTAATTATCTTTTTCATACACTTTGAGCCATTCTTCAAGAAAATTTTTATGCATAAGATCAATGAGCAAATGAACTTAAATGTTCTTGAAATCGTTCTTGCCACTAGTTTGAGAGAATGGACATCATTAATTTGGATCAAGCGATTTGGCAAGTTTGTACACGGGGGTTCTTTATTTTGTAAATCCAAAGTTCACTGCAAGATCTTTTAATTGTGTTAATCTAAACTATGAAAGATAACACAAAATCAATGTTATGATTGATCAAAACCAAAACCAAAACCAAAAAGAGGAGTAGAGTGGGATGACCAAATGCTTTGGAGATGCACTTGGATGGTCGTTTAGAGGAGGCGGAAAGACATGTTGAAGTATTGATCTACAACAAATCAAACCTCATAAAACTAGTGATTGGAAAAAAAACACTTTGCTTCCATATGCCCGAGGACTTCTCAATCACACCGCATGATGAAAGAATGCCATTTATTAAATGCCTCTTTTCTCTCACATACCACTTGGTTCTCTTTGAAAATCAATATGCAGTTTCAAGAAATGACTTTAGTAACCCTCATTGCATCTGAGTGTCCATCATCTGCAAGGTCGTACTTAAATATTTGAACATATGCATTAATTACTTGAATAAAAGATGTTTGATGTTGACATTTTACTAATTGGTAGGAATTTGCTGACATATGAAAGTTGTTTCGGTGGTATTGAGTGGAAATTTTGAAGATATGAATGTAGTGTGATTTCCATTTCCACCCCATCATGATAAAAGTTTGCACACCATAATATTTAATGTCAGCTATCCACATCAGCTTATGTATGTCACTTTTCACTGTTTGGAGTATTAGTCTATATGGCTTCGTCACTTCAATGCAATCCTATTTGACAATGTATGATTAAGATATTTGATAAGTTTAAAACAATATGAAATGCCACACAATCATATAGTGTCTATTTTGGAATACCTCAAAAATCGAGGTCTAGAGGCTTCACAACTTCAGTAAAGAAATTCACTGGAACGTCCAATCTAATAGAGAAGTACTTTGTGATAACCTCAGTTGAATAGTAGAATCGCTCATATGTCATACTTTATCGACTCATTATGAGAAAAGAAGTAGAAAGTGATGGGATACAAAGCTAGATGAAACATGCAAATAACGAACACTTTGCAAGTCACTCAAAAGATCAATAAATTTTGATTGTAACATGCGAAACATAAAATAGAACTTCCCATGATGAATTGAAAATAGCTCGCTTTCCATTTTCCTCCAATAAAAGGCTAAGATCATGTATGGAGTCTTACAAATATATGTTTTGTGACACTCATTTATTAGACATATAACCACTACTATATTTCTGAACAAGCATATTTATTTTTTACTCCCTCATAATTTTTCATCATTGCATGCAAAATTAGATAGGGTGTCAATATTTGACACGACCTGAAAACATGACTCGAACCCGACCCAAAAATTCCGGGTTAGGGTCAATCCGGACCTGAAATGAGTCGGGTTTGAGTTCAACAATTTAACCATTTCAAAGATCGGGTCGGGTTCGGGTTGACCCTTTGACCTAACATTGACCCGAAAACCCGAGATTGACCTATTTTTTACCCGAAAAATGGAGATTGACCCATTTTTTTGACTTGAAAACTAGCAATTTTTATTGGCCCTCGGGTCATTCGGGTCGTGCAAGGTTGACCCGGACCCGAAGCGAGTCAGGTTGGGTCCGAAAAGCTGACATGTTTGCAAAAGCAAGTCAAGTTTGGGTTGACCCGAATAGTATCGGGTCAATTCTGATTCGACCCGAACCCGACCCGTTACCCGAAATTGACACCCCTTGAATTAGACTTCTGATGCTTGATTTATGCTTGTTTGCATGCATTTACTCGCAGAAAAGGGCAAAGATGAAGGCAGCTGCCCCCGAAATTCCGATTGAAATTCGAGTGGAGAAGGCTTTCGAAGCTATCTATGTTTGCTGTTTTGGTAAAGATCCTATCGAAGAAGAGGATATTATGCTGCTCTGTATCATGCTCAATGCGGTATTCCCTTCCGTTGGGAGATCAGCGATAGACAGAGTAGTAAATTCGGTAGCAAACGAAATAGCTAAGGGTAATCGAGCTAATTTTTCAGAGCTGAAGCCATTACCCAAAGAGGCTGTGGAGCGGCAAATGAAGGATTTGGAGTTTCTTAGGCAAGGAAGTGAGGAATCCAGTTGACACCACGTTGTGCAGTATTCATTTTTCCACTTCTTATTGTATAATGCACAAGAAAGAGGAAATATGTTGACGCCAATCTTGTGAATACTCTTCATTCTCTAGTGCTGTTGATCTTCTTTAAACATTGGGTATGTTTAGGAAAGCTGTTTTATTTTTTATTATTTTTTTATTTCTTTTGTAAAATTTTTATAATTGGAAGCTGTTTTATACAACTAAAATTATTGATATATGATAATTTTAAGAAAGTATGTTTTTAAAAAAGAATATATTTATAATGTCAAATCAAAACAGCTTTTAAAAAATTATTTACAATTACTTCTACAATATATTGCAGATATATCCTTAAACGGTGAGGCTTTAATTGGACCCTAATTTTTTTTATTTTAGTTGGCATTTCCATTTATCACCTAAAATGTATTTTTTTTTATTGACTTAACTTTTTGTGAAAATATTTTTTAAGTATTATTTAATAAATTAAAATAAGTAGAAGTGAAAATATATACTATAGGAAAGTCTCCGAATAATTACTTTATGCATTGAATTTAGTGGTTCTTTCAATTTATGTGATAAAATTTTTGCTAATAAAAATTTAATCAACAATCCACCCGTCTGTTTACGTTTTATTAATTCGAATCTCTTAATCATGTCATAACAAAAGTGGTATCAGAGCCTAAGAAGGATTTTAGGAATTTAAATTGTAATAAAAGAATCATATGAATGCTTTATGAAATTATTTGTGAAAATTTTAAAGATTCAATTAGATAATATAATTATTTAAACTATAAATATATCAATTATATGGATAATCAAAAGGGAGTAGCTGATAGAAATATGAAAAGAGAAGTACCACCTTAGAGTAAATAGATTTAGGTAAATTTTTATTGCATCGATGCAAATCCCTAAGTTATTAAAAAAAAAAAAAAGTTATAAACGAGTAGAAGAAAATCAAAATCAAATTTGGAAGCTTTTCATGCTGGCAAGCTTGACCATTAGGTACGCATCGAAGGGAACAAACATTGAAGATCAGTATTAACCGCAAATGCCAGAATAGTAACAAACATGCTTGTTAGAAAATCTGTTAAGAGAATAAACAACAAAATTTTGACAGCAGTGCTTTGCAAAGATGTACTATCAGCACATTTCACAAAATAAAATAAAATAAAACAAAATAAAAAACATTAAGTAGGACATCCACACGCTGAAAATTTAAAGCTTACTAGTAATCTACTCTGGAAGCATCTGCTCGTTATCTGCATCTCCTTCTTCCTCAACCTTAGGCTTTGAAGGAGTTGGCCCAGCACCTGGAGCTTGCTTCTTCTTGATCCCACTAACGATGTCATCAATTCTCAGCAACATGGAAGCAGCCTCAATAGCAGTCTTAAATGTTTGCGCCTTCACATTGTAGGCATCCCAGATCTGAACAGTAATGATGGTCGATCAAATGGAGAACAAGACAAGTTCAAAATGAAAGAAAGGGTTGTCATAGAATATACCTTCCTCTCCTTCATGTCAACAATGGCACCACTATTCCCATCAATGCCAACCCATGCATTTTCACCATTTGCATGCTGATAAAGATGAGCCAAAAAATATTAAATAACATTAAAAAATATCATATTTTTAATCAGGTACCAAAAGAGCTTAAGGATTTTTAAAATGTACTGCCGTTACCTTTCCTTGCAGAGCTGTCATTGTCCTGATGACATTGACTCCACAATTTTGAGCTAAGGTCCTTGGAATTGCCTCAAAAGCTACAGCAGCAGCTTCATAGGGCCACTGTTTGATCATCAAACAGGTTCAGTACTAAAATGATCATGAACAGAAATTGCAAAGCAAAGAAGTAGTGAAATCCAGTACCTTCTCAATGCCCTCAATTGATGAGCTCTTCTGCTTCAATGCTGCAGACACAGTCATCTCAGTAGCCCCTCCACCAGGAACAAGCTTAGGATTTTTCAGTATGTTTCGTGCTACTGACATAGCATCCTATAGATGAAAATGCCTCAATATAGTACAATTAAATATATTGTAGGCAGTTAACACAGAAAAATATAAGGAAATTTCCAAATTTTTATGTATATCTATCACCTAAATATTTATATTTACAAAATTAACATCCTAATCTTTACATGACATCAAAAATACCACTAAGATTATACATAAAAATTTAACGATTTGTATGTAAATTCCCTAAAAAATATAATACCTGCAGATTTCTTTCAACTTCATTCAGGAGATCCTTGCTAGCACCTCTCAAAAGAACAGTGCATGCTTTAGGTTCCTTGCAATCCACAATAAATGCAAAGAATTCGTCTCCAATCTTCCTGACCTCAAAAAGTCCTGCTCCAACACCAACATCAGATTCTTGCAGCTCATCAGGCCTGTTAACAATTACAGCGCCAGAAGCTTTTGCAACCCTATTGTTGTCCGTCTTTCTCAGTCTACGGATAGCAGTAACTCCAGCCTTGCTTAAATAGTGGCTTGCAAGATCACTCAGCCCTTTTTCCGTTATAACCAAGTCAGGCTTGAATTTTAGAATCTGTGCGCAGAGATTCTGTATATATTCCTCTTCCATTTTCAGGAGAACCTCCCTACAAATTAAACAAAAAAACTACTCTATAAGTAAGAAAAGGACAAACGTAACTTAAACTAGTATACGATGGATATTTATGGTGAATAATTTCAAGAATTATCAAGGTAAATACATACAGATTCTAATATTGGAGAAATTATTCCTTGCGGAGTCCAGACGGTAAAGAATTGTCTGGATGTGAGTGTACATAGTGTTTGTACACATTGTGTACAAAAAAAAACTAAATTGTGTACAAAATTATACTCAGTTTACACACTGTATAAACTCACATCCGGACGGTTCTTTACCGTCCGAACTCCGCACGGAATAAGTTCTCCTAATATTGACATCAAAGAAGTCAGTATTTGAAGGAATGACGAGAATTAAATCTTACCAATCATCTTCCTTCACCAGTTCAGCATTCGTTTGGTTCTCTCCCTTTTTATATTCAAGGGGGCAGTCAAGTAGAATAATGCGTGGGTTCACAATCCTTCTTTTCATTTTTCCCGGAGCAACAACATCTTTATTGAACATGACACCTTTAAGAACCTTTGAATCTTCCAACTGTCCACCAGGAACCTTCTCAACCTTTATATATTTCTTTATGTCAACCTCCCGTACACCTTGCCCTAGATCCACGCCAACTGTGGAGGTAGCATCAATTGCAAGATCCTATCAGTGGAAAGACATTTAAAATTTAATATCTTCGAACAGATCCCTCAAAATACAAAAATTCAAAAATAACTAAGAAAGGCAAAAACAAGAATTCATTCAAAATGCCCTTCCATCCGGCATTAAGATAAAATCTTGACATTTTATGATTCCGTGAATACATCAATACTAATGTAACAGAAGCTAAATAAAACTAAAAAATAGACATCAATCTCCAATACCAAGTAAGAATGATTTAAATACATCGTTAATATGCAGAGAATATAGTATTCTTGGTAATTTAATGAACAGAACCAGAAAGAAAACCTGAACATCAATAATAAAGACTAAACCTTACAGCAATTAGATCGCCAAATTGTCCAGTAAACTTAGTGCCGATGCAGCTTTTAACAAGGCTTAACATTGTAGCGCCTGAAAAAAAAAAGAACAATATCCATTTTCCAATAACAAAATTGCAACCACAAATTTTGAGGGAGAATGAAGTTCAGTAAAGAATACAATCATCAGGAGAATGCATGATTGTTGGAGCCAGGAAGAGCAGCAAAGGCTCCAACCTCAATTAAAACTAGGCTATGTGCTTGGCTCAAAGATTAAATATCACTCAAAAAAATTTTGATCTTTAGCTAGGATCAAACTCATATCAAAGTGAATGGACTGACTAACAAGCCAGCTTGGATCAAGTCAAACTCGACTTTAGTCCGGCCAAGCTTTGGATTGAGCTAGCTTGAGATTGGATCAAAATGTATGTTGGATTGGATCCCATAACAGTCCTAATTAAAACTATTGATTGAGTTGTATAATATCAACTTACGGTCATTTACATCAATCTGAATAGCTATCTTGTCAAGAGCTGCAATAGCATCTTCTAAAGCTCTGTTGTATGCTGAGACCATGAAAAATAAGATAGCTTTTAATAATAGGATAAATACATGAAAATACAAAGAAGAGAAAACACTTAACAACAAAGTAAGTCTCATAGTACCTCTACAAATGACTGTCGGATGATAATTCTTATCAATGAATGCTTCCGCAACATGAAGCATCTCACCAGCTTCGAAAAATTTAGTGGGTAAGCTTTTTGTTGTAAACAATACATGATATATGAACTAGATTAACAGATAACAAAAAAGAAAATATAATATATTTGGGACACTCCTGTATTCAACAACCTAGTGACACATTATTATTATTTTCAAGCTGAGTAAATTGGTCGCATTTTTGAAAGCTTGTAATTTAACTTAGATAGATTGGTTACCTAGAACAATAACAGAGGTTGTGCCATCTCCAACTTCTTCATCTTGTGTACGGCTAAGCTCAATCATTGACTGTGGAGAACAACAGAGAGTGATGTAATTAGAAAAAGAAGACCAGAGTAGGTCAACTACAAATGCAATGGATAGTTTCTTCGCAGTGCAACTAAGTCAATAAGCATCTATGTTTGGCAACAACTCACCTTAGCAGCTGGGTGTGCAAGATCCAGCTCACGTAGTATAGCATTTCCATCATTAGTTACTACAATTCCTGTAAATACCATCCATGATTTATTTAACTGAGAAAAGAAACCACTATCTCAAATTAAACAGTGTAAAATGTAATTTGACTATTCCAAGCAAACAATTGAGAGATTGGAGGCTTTTAAAATACATACTATAAAAAACAAGAAAAAAGTGCCACATCAAAATTTCTTTACATCACACCAGTTAAGATGCCACTTCAATGTAAAACTAAAAACGGATTTAGGAGCGGTTTGATTTGATGTAAAGTGAATGAAGCATAAAATAAATATTGAGGTTGTCTGGTTGTCTATAAAGTGAATGCAAGTAAGCTGTTTTTTTCTATTTGATTGGGTGTATGCAGAGTAAAGTAAAATCAGCCCATTGCCCTCCACAGATGACACACCTAGCGGCTTTAGGTTCCCACATGAGGTGGTCCGGCCATCCTGCGGCTCCAGGTTCCCACACGGAGTGGCCAAATCAACAAGGAGTGGAAAGGCATACCTTGGAGCAATAGGCAGACCTCTTGTCCAATCCCGAATTCCGCCTCCGACTGCTCCAACACCACACACGAACGATATGCATATGCTACATGTGCTCTCCTGCGTCGTTGTCCGACCCAACACCCGCATCTAGTGGAGTAACACGGTGGAGACATAAGTGGATGACTCCTTAGCCAAGAGGTTGTTACGTCCAGCTCCTGCACATGCGAGCGAACGAACGACCGACTCTCGTCTCACATGAGCAAACAAACGCCTTCGCCTACTCCACGCACTCCCTCCTTATAGCCCGTCTCACACGAACAAGACCCGAAGTCACACCTCTCACAACTCTTACCACGTGTGAACCTGCACCGTTCGGCCTCCTGTTCGTCGATCTTTTGCGATTATTGCACACACTGCCTATAGGTACGCCCGCAGAATTCCTTTTTCGCTCGGTTTTGAGCGGGTATGCTTTACGTGGAGAATACACTAACGCAGGTAGTTAGAAATACACTAGGAATTTAGTTTGCTTTACCTAGTAACCAACCAAACACTAAAAAATGAAAAAGCAAAGCATTTAATATGCTTTGTATTCACTTTACAGCCAACTAAACAGCCCCTTGAACAAAGAAACCATAGTAAGATCATAGAACAACACATAACTAGTCTGCACACCTTTGATGAAAAATATAGCAGTTGAACAAAAGCACATTCAAGTAAGACAAATAGTGATCACCATCAACAACATAATCACTAACTTGGAACAAAAGACAAACATTTGGTATGGGACCAAATGCACTTACTCCTAGATACTAACACTGGAGTTAAGAACTTATTTCCCTTTTTCTGTTGGCATATAGAGGCTTTCTTTCTTTTCTTTGGTCAAGGATGGCAAAAAAGGCCATTTTTTTATAGAACAACCGTTCATATAACATGATTTTGCTTTAGAAAATACTAGGAAAGTACTGGTAGAAACAAGGATAACTTATCCTTGCATCATATTTGGCACGCAAAACCTTTCAGCCATTCTTCACACCTCAAAAAAAAAAACTCATATCATTCATTTAAATAAGAATAGGACAAAACGTTACCAGCACTTCTCAATGTCTTAAACAAGTTGTGTTGCTAGGAAGGAGCTACCTGACACTGCCAACCGACAATGTAAAGTGATTGTGCTTGTTGTGGAATATATCGGAACGTTGCATTGTATTTAGGGTTTTTTTTTTTTTTTTTTTTTTTTTTTTTCTTTAGAAAAAGGATTCATGTAGCCGACCCCACGTAGTGGGATAAAGGCTTGATGTTGTTGTTGTTGTTGTTGTTGTCATGTTGTCTCTCTTAAGGGTGCATCTGTTTCCTCATTAGTAAAAATAGCACTTAATAGTTCCTTATAGAAAATGGGAGAGCATAAAATCATTTTACCCCAGCTGAATTACCTCCCCACTTTAGCTGCCCCCAACTTTAGGGTAGCAATCAGTGCCTGTAGAAGGAAATCATACATACCCCAAATTAAAGTAAATGCTACAACTCCTCTACAAATCTAAATAATAAATCCCTCATCTCAAGCTAGAAGTTTAATCTTCAAAGCTAACTCAATTTAATTTATTGAATAAAAATTGAATGGGTTGTTTGGTTGCACGAAAAAGAAATACACTGTAAAAAGAATACTTTGGAATTGTTTGAATGATTATAAGAGGAATGCATGAAATTTTTTTTTTGTTCGATTTGAAGTAAAATAAATGCATTGTAAAGTGCAAAAGAAGGTTGTGGCCGGCGGGTGGTTGGCAGTTGGCGACGTCGGATGTGGCGGCCGGCAATGCAATGAAGGTGAGTTTGCGGTGTATTTTGAAATCACCCAAATATGATGAATTCCAAATACATTGGATTTGAACTAGATATTAAATTCCATTTACTTCAAAATTTTACTTTGCATTCCTTTTACTTCAAACCAAACACCAATATTTAGAAAACCCTTGCATTTGGAATATTTTACACCCCTAATGCAGCAAACCAAACCAAACCACTCCTAAGTAAATATCATGCAAGTCACTTTGATTGGCTCATGCTTCACAGAAATCCATCCATCCAATTTGGTCTTCAATGTTTACATCAAGTTTCATATAGGTCTTTCTGTTGATAGAATTGTTAATTGAGCTTAAAATATGCTAGATATCTTCATGAATGTTAACATCGCAAATACCCATACACTTTTTCTTCCATTTCCCTATCTTCTTCTTTGATGAAGAAATCACCCCTCCTCTTTGCTCCTAGAGTTGGCTATCTCCAAACAAGCTCTAGTGATTTCAGATGATGATTTGAAACTAATACAATTACATTAAAGATGGTCATAAACTTCCAATAACTTGCAAATAGCAAGAGCAACTATTCTAATTTGCAGGCCTCAAGCAAAAAACCTAATGTCTAAACAACATACAATGTTGCAACCATAAGAAAAAAAGTTTAAATAGTCATGTGATGAGGACATCCAACCATAGAGAATCTACCAGAGAAGGGACCGACGATTTATGGCCACGATCATGCCACTTTATTTTTGAGCTATTATTTGTATTAGATTTATTATCATTATATGTGTATTTGATTTATTATATCAATTTTTCCGTTTTTACCCTCACTTGAGAGAGTAGTTGTTTGTGACCCTTAGGGGTACCTTTGTCTTTATTTTACTATTGTAACTTGGCTATTTATAACCCCTCTTCTTTGGTGAGGATAATGATGATCATTATGAAATTTAAGTGCTTGAGCTCCTTTATAAGTTTTGAGAGTTCTTGTGAGAACCTTGATGAGGTTCCTAAATGAGGGCAACGCATTACCCATCAGCAGTAGAAAGCGTCTGGGCTCATGGTTCTCCTCCTTCCCTTTCTCCTAGCCACCAGCCACCCTCTCTTTTTCTCCAAACCACCGGCCCAACACCCACCTCCCTCCTAGCCGTCAGCCCAAAGCCTTCTCCTTCCTCCTAAACAGCCGGCCTCCACTTATCCTCCCTCTCAGCCGCCGGCCCAAAGCCCCTCCCCCTCCCTCCCCTAGCTGTCAGCCCTAAACCCTAATCCCCTCCTAGCCGCCAGCCACATCTCCCCTCCTTTGCCTCGAAATTTCAAATCCCTAATTGATTACTTTACATATGTGATGCATCTTAAATTAGGAAGGTTTTAATTTCAGATTTTAATTCAATTCGAATTTGAAATTCTTTCTTAAAATAAGAGAATTTATATTAGGAAAGTCCCTCCAATCAAGGCCTTTTAAATTCAAATTAGAGAGACAATTGCATTAAAGCCTCTTTCTCCATTTAGATTGGCTTTGATTGGCAATCTATCTCAATCCCTTAATTCCCTCCCACATCCCCTCTCCACTCCCATAGTCGCCGGCCCCCTTCTCCCTCCCTCTTCCCCTCTTTGCTCTCTCCCATTAAATCTCCCCCAAATCAATCCCTCCCAAATTAATTTCAGATTTTCTATTTGCTGGAATTAATTTCAGATCCACAAAATCTGAAATTACATGTTATGCTTCCCCCTCCCTTGAATGGCTGATTCGGAGCTTGATCACGGCTTCATATTCGACAACCAAGGGTTCATTGACATCAACCGATCTCCTTTCTTCGACATTGACCTAGAGAACGATCTCTCCGTTGAAGATTACGTGGAACGAATTCTCTTCTTCCTAGCCACCGCTATCGATCAACGACAACCTCCTGTTCAGTGGAAACTTACTTCTGAATCCTGGCAAAGGTGAACTCTCTCCCGAATCTTATTTCTTTCAAGTCTCTCTCAATTGTGGCATCTCAAAGATCTTGCAAGCTTTCTTCGCTTAACCAGTTATTAAGAGTGAGAGTGAGGGATTTACATAGTGACTATTCTAAAAGTTAATTAAGGGATTTCTTTCGAAAATCCCACATTAAGCAAAATCTGATTTGATTGGTTATCTTGTACTCTAAATCTTTATCATGTATTATATTGCTTGAACTAAATCAATACTTTAGTATTTTCATTCATTGTTTAAGTCGTTGGAATTTGGAAGTGACTCATTGCTATTGCTCTTTCAGAAGCGTATAATTTCAAAGGTAAAACATCAATAAACACATTTAATCCTACATCATCATGATTATAAGTTTATATTGTCATACAGAAAATATCACTATTTGCCATAGGAATACACTCTAATATTTATTAATAATATATATTTTTTCATTATTGAAGATAATCATTCTTTATTGTTCTCTTCATTTGCCTATATGTAAGCGCATATATACTTGCACTATAAAGACAATTAAATATATATTAATTTCCAAGTCTGCCGACCTTCCAACAATTTAAACCCATAAGTACAATTGCTAGAAGTACTCCAATATTAACTAAACAACAATAATTCTAAAACATAACAATGTGAGTAACAATTAGGCATAAAAAGAAAGCCATGTTAATTAAACTTAATATGAGTTCTGAAAAGAAAGGTAACATGAAGATATTGATGACTAGGAAAAAAAAAGAAAAAAAGAAGAAGACATTTTGATACTAGACATTACCTCCACTAGCATCAAGTAGCATTTTCAGCATGGACCGAGGCCCCAAGGTAGTGCGAATTATATCAGCAACAGCCTATTCAACGAAAAAAATAAATATAAATATGGTCAAGATGGAAATAACAAAACATTAAAACAAATAGATTGACATAATTCAATACTGTCCTACAACTACAGTATGTAATAATAATAATTGCTTCAACACTATCCACAAGAATATGCAGATATGACCTGCACGTAACTGCACACATTAATATGGTATATAACTCTATTTTAGTAATTGCCTTTGAGCGATGAATTTTGGGTACCTCATAGTGTTAATTGATTTTGGATGTCTTGTAGATGGACTATAACAGTATTAGGTAGTCTGATGTTCGTGTTGGTCATGCATGCAAGCTGTACAAACCGAATTTTAACAATGATAGCGACTTGTTTGTTATGAAGTTAGTCCCTTATCTCTCCACTAGCATTGTATGGTTGTTGTATGCAATTTATCCTGTTCAAGTAAATGACCTAGCAAAATTTTTCTATTTAACCAGCAAAATCTATCTTATTTCAATGATGATGAGTCGTGGAATTTGATGGAAAACCTATTTTTTAATTTGTTTTAATTGTAAATCCAAGGAAAACTTTGTTACTATAAAAGTGGGTTAAAGCTTGATAAAACACAACCAAGTATTAATGAATAGGTTTTTGTTTTGGCAAGCAATTTCTTCGTCTTCTCCTTGATTGAGTTGAAAATGAAGTTTTCCAAAAAAGATCAACTCCTTGTATAAGCATTAAGGTTTAATTGTTCTGATTTTGTGAGGCGACTTCTTTTATTCTTTCTTATTCTTTTTCCAACTCTTATTGTTAGCTTTGTATATGTGATTCATTTTTATCAAGTTTAATACAAGATGGACTTTTATGGTGGCATTATTTTCAATTGATTACACAATTTATAAGTTTCTGAATTACTATATGTAACTTTTAGTAGAAGGCTATTAATTTATCACCTGCAATAATTTGTAATTATTTTTTATTTTCATCTTATGAAATTAATAGTTGTCTAAATTAAAAGTTTATGATCTAGAACATTTTATATGTCCTTGTGGTTTTGACGATCTCATTGTAAATTTGCATTAACAAATCATAAACTTTTATACATCCTACATTGAAGTCTCATTTTGTTTGACTCTAAATCTTTGTAATTTGATTTTAAAGTTAGAAAATGAAAGAAATGATTATAGACTTTAGATTTTGTAATCTATTACAATATTTCGTTATACTTACCTTTAATCATATTTTTATGAATTATTGAAATTATAGAATTCACACGGCCCCTGACAAGCAAAACAAACCACTTTACAGTTTACACCTCTGCCATTAAAAGATGGCTTACCAGTATGTTTCAGACCGTACTCTCCACCATATCCATCACTTTAGACACTTGCATTTCAGATAAAAAAATTGTCGAGGACACCAACACGAGAAGTTTCAACATAACTTTTTGTCTATGTGCTATTGTTCTTTTAAAATATACGTAAAATAACATATTCTAGATGCATCCTAGTTGAACAGCAAAGACACTTTTAGCAATGAATCAAACAATGTTCCATGATATGCCACATAGTTAAAGATATTAGACACTGCACACAAATATGAATAGCATCTGATTAAGATGCTATGGCATGTATTGGGATTTTCATTTGTTTAATAAGTATGATTGAATAAAATAAATGGAAATCAAAGCTAAGGAATTTTACAGTTCAATCACTTGATAGAAAGTATAACACACATGTCAAAACCGAAAAACGCAACTCTTACAAAAGAAACACCAGTCAACAGAAATTCAATTACAATAACATAACACTAACCTTAGAAGCATGGATGTTGGCATGTTGAACTTTACTTCCCTGCTCCCTCTTTAAAGAGTCCTCTGGTCATTACAATTTTTGAGATGTAAAACAACTTCTAATTGAAATCAGAAAACTTTAAACATAAAACTAAAACATAAAAATCAACAATAACACAATCAATAAGACTAAGGTGAAGTTATCTTGGTTATGTAAAGTCTAATGAAATTTCTGAATACATTTGTGCAAGATTTCTAAGCCTTCTTGACATCCTTGAAAGTTCGAGATATAGGTGTTATACATAGGCTTCTAGTTCTATATTAATGGTCTTTTGATCAGATGTGGTTATGCTATCTTAATAAGCATGAAGCCCTAAAGATATTCTATGTGCATCATTCTCTAAGGTATGTTACATATGTGTTTCTATTCATATTCAATGTCATGTATACATGTTAATTCTGTTTATCTCTAAGGTATGATATATGTGTGTTCCTATTCATGTTCAATGACATGTATACATGTTAATTATGTTTAACTCTTAGGGTATAGGGTTTAGAGTTTATGGGTTTAGGGTACAAATTTTGCATTAAAGATACTAAGATAATCATATTCAACTTGACTTTTGGGAAAGAATTTGCATTAACCTCCTTCAATCACAAAAAGTAATTACTAATTAGGTCCCTTATTTTTTGAAACATTAGAGTAGGTCCCAAATTTTCTTCACTTGGTAACCAAAAGAGGCCATCTAATAATCATTGTTCTTCAAGCAGTTATTTTTTTTCCTAATGAAAGTAGCCATGCCTCCCAATTGCTCATGAAAATGACATTTGCCTCAGCCAATGTAGAAACTATCAGTGAAAATTATCAGGGGGCATGGGTTACTTTCATAGGAATCTAAAAAAGTGAACAATGCTAACTCAACTCACTTTATTTTTAGGTAAAAAAATTATAAGTATTTAGAAAATCCAAAAAAAGAATTTCCTACTTATAACTTGTGTCAGAACTTATTTAAAAAATCTTTTTTGGTTTAACAGCAATGTGAAAAAAAATATCAAATCTGAACCCATGGCTCATGAAATGCTACCTTTTGATTTGAAGGAAAGCCATTCACAATAAAATGACCCACGGGTCAAAAAAAACTCAGCAATTAAGCAAGTGAGTAAGTTCTTGTAGATAATAAAAAGGTACTATTAAACATTAACAACCAAATGAAGGATCCATATTAAAATTAGGTACAATAAGGACAAAGGAAAGAGACTCCAGAATGAAATTCAAAGAACTGTAATGAAATATGAGAAGGCATCCAGTGGTTGGGATAACATCAAATGAAATAATTTTTTATAGCTCTAAGAACATAGCAAATAAAAGAAGACAACAATCATTGAATACAAGGATACCAAAAAAACAATATCAAATTAGACATAAAATAAATTATTAATCTAGCAAGTGAACACTGCTTGAGGCTTTATACTTTGAACAGACAGGCTGATAAGGGACTAGGCTAGATTCAACTAAAAATTAAAAAATAAAAAATCTACATTAAAATGGTAAAGTGATAATGCTAAGCTGTCTAGAGAGACCACATTCCAGAATAAATATTTTTTTCAAATGTAAGCTATACAATTAAATCCACCTCTAAACTCTATGCCAAAGTTTCCTTTTAAATTTAAATGTTGAAACATGGATGACAGGCCCAGCCCTTCATAATGAACATTACTTGGTGCATATGTTCCAATGATTCAAATGCAGAAGCTTTATAAAGTAAATGACAAGCACAAAGCTCTTCATAACCATGGACAACCAAATTAATTTTAAGCCAACTTAACTAAGAAATCATTTGGTTGCTAGAAGTTAGAAAGCATGCTTTGAAGAAGGATGAGTGATATAGATCCAAGAAAATGAATAGAATCTTAAGTAGACAAGAAGAATGATTTCATTACTATAAAGAAAAAAATATGTGAGATAAGGTGGGCATCCTTTCAAAACAAAAGCACAGAGACTCACTTGAACATATTATTCAGGGAATCACTCATCCACCAAGACTCACTCAACATTACAATAAGGATCATTCAACCAAATAAGAAGAACATCTCACTCTCTAGTCCTTCAGCTCTTCCAAAATCCACTATATCCATGGATTTTTCTAGTCTCAAATAAAAACTTTTCGTCAATTAAATGAGGTTGTTAAAAAAGGGAATAGTTGGTGGTTGTAAAGTACAGTTGAATGTTGGGTGGTAAGCACCGGCTGAGAAGTACAATAAAAATCTAATGGGTACATCATTTTACCCTTTTTTTTTTCTTTTTTTTTGAGAAAAGTTGAATGTTGAAGCACAAATTTGATATGGGTGAGATTCAATCCCAAAACCTTAGCAACAACTTCCAAGATTTTTACCAACTGAGCTATATCTAGCATTCACCATCATTTTCACTTAATAGAAGAAAACTCAATATCAAGTTCAACATCTAGCAAAGTACCTCCTCCATCATAGTTGACTGATGTTTATGAAAACACCCAAGTCGATACGAGAAAACAATCTCATATACCAATTTAATGTATCTCAAAGAAAATAAAGCAAAACTAAAAGTGAATAGGAAGCAAGATTTCATTATTGTAAAGGATAAATGTAGGGATTCACTTACCAAGACTACGGGGGCTCACTCACCCATAATATTAGAGAAATCATTCACATGATGAGACTCAATCACCTATTATAGTGGGAAATCACTCACCAAAAAAGAAGAAATATCTCATTCTTTAATCCTTAATCTCTCCAAAAAATCTATATAAATCCATACCTTTGTATAGGCTCAAAAATGAACACATGGAAAATTAAAAGAGGTTGTTGAAAGGGGGATGTCTGTTGATTGGAAAGCACAATTGAATAGGGTGGATGATGGGAGATCAATAGTGGTTGGAAAGTACAAGCATCTAATGAATACTTCATCAAAGAGTTTACTAGATTCAATTATTTGATTGGATGTAGTTAGATATCAAACCACATTCATTATTAAAATGCATGAAAATGAAATCAATATTTTTAAAAGTATAATGTATGTCTAAAACAACCAAAAAATCCCTGTAAAGACAAGCATCACAACACAACGCAGTTTCTGCTATGCATAATTTTAGAAAAAAATCACCAAGCAGATAAAGTAGAATTAAGTAGCATATCTAGGGAGCAAGAGCCACGACATACATGAATTACACAGATCACTAAGTTTCTCAAAAAGCTTGACAAAAATTTCAGCGGCAAAATGTAGCTCAGCCGGTAAATATTATATATCATTTTCCTTCTACGTAGCACAACAAAAAACAATCCATTTTGACCTAGTAGAAAAGCATTTTACTCCCCCATGGATCTAAAGCCAAAACTTCAAATAGCTTTTTTTCTAAACTTCGCCTAGCTAAACTAAAATTAGATAAGAAAGATAATTTTCCTCTTGGGTTGGGAATAACCAATCACCTTCACCTAGCTAAATCTTACTAAGATAAAACGACAACTTAACTCTTGCACTGGCAAATAATCAATCACCTCCCCCAGCCAAAATATAAGCTGAATAAAAGCACAAATTTATTCTTGCACTTGCAAACCAACTAGTAGTACTACATTTTTCGTGAAAAAAAATAAATAAATGAAGCGCTCCAGTAAGAGCTCTCCTTCCTGGGGTTGGAGGTGTCTAGATCAAAAACCACGAAACCCTGAACAGAAGCAATCTTGCTCAATATCTACCGCTACAATCAACAATACAGCGCGATGCAGTTAAATGATCGGGATAAAAGAAGACCTAACTACCGCATAGATTTGATAAATATCGACAGAGAGAAAGAGGGCACTAATTTCCGAAGGACTTACTTAAGACGAGGACCGGCGCGTGCATGGCAGAAAATGGAGGAAGACGTGGTGTAAGAAATTATGAATGCGCTCTATTGGCCGGAAGTGATCACCGGCAACAGCGCCGCTTTTGGATTTCTCTAAGCGACGCCCGTTCTTTCTCGAGAGCTTTGTTCTACACGCGACCGGAACACTCGCGAGCAGAAAAAACCCTTACCGCTGTGGGACCAATTTTTATACACGATGGAGTAGAGCCAGGATTTGCATTCGGTTGTTTGTGATTTATTGGAGGATTGCTCGAATTAATTAATTTTTAATCTAAATTATGGAATATATATAAATATACAATTTAACAAATTTTAATTAAATTATTTTAAAATTAAATTAGTGAACTTTGCATATAAATATTAGAAATTTTAACTTTTAAATTTCTTTTTTTATTTTAAATTCATGAATTTCATTGATTTAACATTTAAAAATATTAATCTAATTTAATTTTTATTTGATTGGCTTTACAAAAATAAAAAATGAATTAATAACAAATATCTAGAAAAAATAGGTAATTATAATTAATAACTAAAATGATATTCAACAATTGAATCAAACCAACTAAATAAGATCTATTAGATTCAACTTTTAGATTTCATCCAAATAATATGTACCCGTAATGATAGCCTAACTAAATGAACAAATCTTAGTTCTAATAAATTGATTGAAGACGCTAAAATAAAAAAAAATGATAAAGGAGATCAACAAAAAGATATTAGTAAAAAATAATGAATCAACTCAAATATCAAAGGGGATACATAGTATATCAATCATAATATAAGGTAAAAATAGAAAATAAAGACAGCTCTAAATAATTCTTATGAAAAGTAAAGAGATGAAGGCTTCGTTTGAGACGGTTTTTTTATTGCTTCTTAAATCAGAATTTTAGTACAAAAATTTTAATTTTTTAACTAAAACTTTGCATTAAGAAGCAATAAAAAAACCATCTCAAATGAAGTCAAACTCATCAAACGATGTTTTCACATAAATTAAGGCACATATTTTGTACAGAATAGACTTCAACCAATGTATCCAAAGATAACTATTTTCTAGTTGTGATGATAGCATAAAATGACAACTATTCTTCAAAATTTGGATAATCATCGAAAGTACACTCCTTTCAATTAACCATTTGGTGGAAGTCCATAACAAGGGGATCTAAGAGAGTAAATTTAAGGAAGACTATCATTGGCTTAGGCATTTACACACCAAAAAATGGAGGAAATAAATCAAACAAAAGTAACAATTAAAAAGGGATGAATGAAAGCAAACAAAATTATAAATAAAATGTAAAACTTAGCTTTTAAGTGGGTCTAACCTAAAAGAGTGGCTATTGAACTTCAATTTAAATTACTATCATCTCTACAGTCCACTACCTATTTGAGGCAATTGAAATAAATGCCACCGAAAACATTAATAAGAGAGCTAAATATAAGAAACATGACTTGAAGGGGAAAGAAATACACAAAGTTGATACCTAATAATAAATAAAGATGGAGGGATCTCATAGCATGTGAAAAAAGAGGTTAGACTAAAGCTTTGTGTAAGAGATATAAGAAAAATCATAGACTTCCAACATACACAAAGAGAGGGCAGCGATTGACAAATGAATATCTTACTAAGGCTAACAATCATCCATTAGAATGGAGATTAACATCATATTCATCACTGCCTACGGTCTCTGAAAATTGTAATCTCAACCGCCAACAACGTCTAATATGAAACCCTCATATGGCCAAATAATTAAAGCTAAGAAACCAATTAACCTTCAACAATTAACATTATAAAGTGCCCTACAAAGCATATATCCAGCCAAAATGAGAAAAAAATCAAATTCCAAGGAGCCAAATAAAATCAAACTACAATGAGAGAAGACCACTTAAATAGAAAGGTAAGAGTGCAATAGATATTGAATACAAATAGATTTAGGATTCGTTTGGGACGGCTTTATTACTGCTTCTTAAAGTGGCTTTCTAGTACAAAAATAAAAAAATTGAAAATTTTGTACTAGAAAGCCGGTTTAAGAAGTTGGAAGAAAGCTCGGAAGGCTTTTAATTTTTGTATTTGAAAGCTGCTCTAATAGGCAGTAAGAAAGTCATCACAAGCAAAACCTAAATTTATCAACACCACCTTGCACAATGTATTATTCAAAATAACTAACCAAGAAGATATTGGAAGTAACAAAACGAGTTTAGAGTGTTAATCATCAAAAGGAAAAACAAAAATTAAAAAAGAGATTCCTTGAATAATTTTTTACAACAACATAGATTATGAGCAATATTTAGAAAGCAATTCATTAAAGAAGCAGAAAAAAGTAATCTGAATTCTAATCCATCAACCTTTTAGTAAAGCAATTATTTTAGAACTTAATAAAGAAAATAATAATAATAATAAAAGAAAGAAAATAAGTGAAATAGAGCAAAACAACTTACTAAAATAGCTAATCATTCTCATCGAAAAAGACACCAAAAAATTGACAATCACAAAAATCATCAAAACAAAGAAGATAAAAATATATAGTTAAAATATGTAGCACATACCAAAATTGTTGTAGCACTTATGCACATCAATATCATTTTTAAGGTTATTTTTTGTAATAATGACAATAAGATATAAAGGATCAATATTATTAGCACGTTTTAAGGATCGAAGGAGAATTCTAGAGAAACTTATCCACCAAATTATGACCGTGGTATGAAATATATGTATTTGTACATTCTCACAAAATTTTATGGAATAAAAATTATGTTAGAATATTTATAATGGCTAACAAATTATTAGATTTTCATTGAAATTAATGCAGTATGAATTCTTCCTATGCCGCATCAATTTAAAAATAGATTTATTGATTTTTATACTTATCTTAAGAGAATTTATATTAGAATATTCAATCACAAATTTTTTTTTTTTTCAATTTTTTACTACGACAACATACCACATTTTTTGTGTTAATGGAACTCTATGATCTTTTCCAGTCACGTCCATATGTTTTATTAGAATACATTGCTTTCACCTTAGAAGACTTGAATTCCATCATTTCTAAAAAAAACATTTAAGCTTCATTTGGAACAGATTTTCTTATTATTTTTTGAAGCAGCTTTTTAGTATGAAAATTTCTAGTTCAAGAAATTTGTATACTTAATAGATGCTTTATAAAACAATGAGAAAAAGAGAGTTGTCTGAGACGGCTTTCTTTCTGCCTCTTAAAGCAGCTTTTTAATACACAAATTAAAACTTTAGTACTAAAAAGCTGTTTTAAGAAGCATAAGGAAAGCCGTCCAAATGAGGCTTTAATCTAAAAAACTTTATTCAAAGGAGAGAACTTGTGCTTTAGACTTGGAAGATTCAAAGTTTCTGCCTAGTGATTAAAACGCCGTGCGCTTCCAATCCCAAATGTTGCTCATGATTATTTTTATAACTATTATTTACTTCTAAGACAAAATTCTAATCAACTTAACACAAAAATAGTTGGATCCAAATCTATCTGTGGTTGATACTAGACCTTACTAGCAAGCAAATTCTATAATAAGATGTAATTGAAATCTATGTTAGAATAGAAAGAAAACAGTGTACGAGAGAAAATATGTAAAAATGTGCTCAAGGGACTCAATGTCTCAATCAGTCCAAAAGATTTAAAAGGTTCATTTTCACCATAATTTATCCAAGGGTTATAAGAAAAATTACATCACGAAAGAATAGAAAATACATTGATTTGATGGCTCTTAGAATAGGCTGTGTCGGACATTTGCCACCTCCTGACTGGTTGTGGGAAGAACAACGTTGTATGACTTTAATGAGTTGTCTTTAGGGCGAGTCCATATATATATACATGGAGAGGCCATATATATTGCCTTCAAAAATGATCTGCAATCTTTCCAAATATTGCATCACTCCATATATATATATACATTGACAAGTACAAATTCTATAAACAAAGACAACAATACAAATATAGAAAATAATCTTTCAAGCCATTAGAAGGGGTCGGTGGCAAACAGAGAAGGATTAGTGAGAAATTAGACTTTTAGAAGATTATTGATTTACTCATCCAAATTTTTGTCAGCAAATTAACACGTAAATAAAGGATAAGAAAGATGAATCCTAATACAAAATGAAGTTGTTAATCTATTCGGATCAGTTAAGTGCTAGTTGGTCTAGCCACTTTAGATAAGCAAAACATTTTTCTTTTCTGAAATTTCTTGAAACTTTGTCTTAGCCACCTCACATCACCTTCTTCTGATCCCTCCTTTGACGGTTTATGTGGGATGGTTGTAGCCTTTTGTAAAGTTGTTATAAATCTATTGTGAAAAAAATAACTATTAAAAATCTTTCTAGTACAAAAATTTGTTGAAAGTAGCAAAAAATAGTAGGCAAACATAACTGTATTTATGATTTTGAAAAACAAAGCAGTAAAAAGTTGTCCTAAACACACAAATCCTAAGTATTTGTTTGTATCATTGCAAATTTTAAAAGTTCTTGTAAAATAATTATATAAAAAAATAAAAATTTTAGAAGTTCTTGTAAAATTTTTATAATTATTATGACTATTGTAGACTTTTTCTTTTAGAAAAAATAGATAATAAATTTCTCATAGTTATCATATTCTAATAAATTTAATTACATTATATAAAAATTTCTCAACATCAAAATATATATTATAGTGATATCTATATCTAAAAAATAAATTGTAAGAAAACTATTTCAAACAGTCTTTAAATCTTTCATCTTAAACAAAATCTATAGATAAGAGCCTAAACCCTAAGAAGGGTTCAACATATAAAAGAGCACAAAAAAGGAGATTAATAGACGAAACAATGATAAAAGAAAAGTATATTATGTTTAAAGACTATAACTTATTCATTAATGGAGGCCATTAGAGAGAAGGATTGTGACATTTTATTGAGTGTCATAAGAGCATAAATTAATATTAGATATAGATGTTGCTTAATTAGTAAGTAATCAGAGAGATATAGAAAAAAATTGAAAGAGAAAGATAATGATGGAGAGCAATAGAGTGGATGCCTCATCACACTTTCACTTTATTTTCTTTCAATATAGCAGTTGAATTAAAATAGAATTATTTCTATTACCAATCTAACTTTTTTTTTTTTTTCAAAAAGAGTGTGATGATTAACAATAAGGCTTTTGCGTATACATACATGTATGAGATTTTGGTAAAATAACTTAGGTTTCGTTTGGGACAGCTTTCTTATTATTTTCTAAAACAGTTTTTTAGTATATAAATTTTTGTACTAAAAGCTACTTTAGAAAATAGTAAAAAAAATTATCACTAACGAAGCCTCTTAAGTGCTTAGGGACTTTGTTCATAAATATGAAATATATTGTGTAAGATAAATGCAATGTATTCTGAATATTTAGGGGATGTTTAATTATCGATAAATAAAATTCAGAACAATTAAATTTTTTTTTTTTGTCATTAAGCATATGCAAAATAAAGTTCGCATATTCTGAATACTTTGGTGTTGTTTGGTTTTGTTGCGTCCTGGAGTATTTGCGGCTGTAGAGAAATATATAGTTTAACGTATTAGCATTGTACGAAGATCCAGCATATAATCAGATAAGTGAGAGGGTGTAGCATTGATAAGAGACACCAGAGTTTTTACGTAGAAACCCCTGAAAAGGGGGGAAAAACCAGCTTCGGGTCCTTGATTTGGACTCATTTGGGCTTGGATTGAGTCGAATTTGGCGTCGTTGGGTTCTTATTTCCAAGATGTTTAGTTCGACTATAAGTTTGCTGAAATCAGAGTTCGGATGGTCCCAAATTTAATTTCGGAAGTTTCCAACTTGATTTTGCATCAAGATTCGTGCTCGATCAAGATAATTTTTTGATAACGTATCAGATTTAATGTTTAATATCAAGCTCAATATATCATTGAAATGTTGTGATAACATTTATTTTGCATAGTATGCATTTTTTTTTTCAACAAATCAAATAACCCTATAAACTCAAAACAATATTTGTATAATATTTTATATAAAACTGTATTGATTCGATAATTTATTTGATTGAAAATATATTTTTATCATAAAAAAAACCATCACATATAATTAGATGAGAGTAACATAAATCTGCTTGACGCAACCAACTTAATTATAAGTTCATGGCTCACTCCCATATCTTCACTTGCTTATCATCAATCCTATCATTTTCTTTTAATAAATGTCTATTAATGAGAGCGGAGATGAATAATTCAAAAATTATGTAAATATATACTAAAATAATAATTAAATATTTAAAAAAAATCGATGTTTTTTGTCAAAATCTTATTGGAAGAAAATAAATTCACGAAACTCTCGAAATTAGAATAATAATTGATTGAATGGTCATATTTACCCCTAACTGGGATCTTAACTTCATTTGATTTCATACATTCCACCAGTTTTCATGCACATATATTATAATAATATTCCTCACAAAGAATTGTATGAGAAATTTGTTGTAGAAATTTTTTGCGAAACTAAACTTGTATCTTATGATAAAATTTGTTAGTTTTATGTGATTTTACTATGACGATCAATCGGATTGCACTGCTGACTCAGATTTTAATTTTATCTGTCAAGTACGTACTGCAATGTTGTAAATCCAATGCTAAAATGCTACATAACTCATATGATATAAAAAACACAGTGTTGCAGCGTCATAGTTCCAGGTAGTGCTGTAGTTCACAGTGTCACCGTGTTGCAAGACAGAAGTCAGCACCGATGCACTACAAATACAACATTGAGAGTTTGGCTATGCAATTTTTCTTTCTTATTCTTACTATTTCGCTTAAATGGTTGCATAATTTGATGCAATAGAATTATGAAGTGCTTTTTGTTATCTCTATGAGAGATGAACTATACGAGAAGTGAAGAGAGATAAGAAGAGAGTGTGATAAGAGATGTTTGAACAACCTACTCATTTTTATAGTGAATTTTTTGGTGTAAGATGGCTACGAGATTTTGGGCTAATGTCATATTTTTCACATTACATCCTGATGTTCTTTCTTCGTCACAACTTTTATTTTTCTCATATTTTTAGTTGTGTGGTTTACTTCCCAATAAAATCTTCAGCTTATGATGTGACGCTATAAACACCCTAATTATCATAATTTGTGTGATAATTAATAGATAAACATTCATCCATTTAAAATCAATATTTTCTTCTTTTTTGCCAAACTTCTGACGCAAAATATCAACCTAATTGATGATTTATAACAATTTACTAAAAAATGAATGGGAACAAATGATTGAATTAATCATTTAAATTGAGGATCAAAATTCATTAATATATAGATTTTTGTAATTTTGGCTAATTCTAAAAACAAATTATATGTATTAAAATATGAAATTATTATGAATAAAATATTTTTTTAGTTATTATAAAAAGTAACATCTTAGCATAATTTTTTTTTAAATAATAAAAAATAGTGATCAAACATAAATAAAAAATAGTGATCAAACATAATTATGATTGCTATCTGAAAATAAAGCAGTTTGAAACTGTCCAAAATATATCCTAAATTATTAAATTGAATGGCTCAATATACTTTTTAATTTTTCTTATTTTATAATTTTAAAATAAAATATTTACATAAAATATTGTTGCATTCTGGAATATTCGCGGCGGTAGAGAAATATATAGTTTAACGTCTTAGCATTGTACGAAGATCCAGCACACAATCAGATAAGAGAGATAGTGTATCGTTCATAAGAGACACAAGAGTTTTTACGTGGAAACCCCTGAAAAGGGGGAAAAACCACGGGGCTTGTCCAAGTTTGAATGAATCCACTTGCATTTGCAGTTGATTACAAATGAGGCCATTCCTTGGGAGTTTAACGTCTTAGCATTGTACGAAGATCCAGCACACAATCAGATAAGAGAGATAGTGTATCGTTCATAAGAGACACAAGAGTTTTTACGTGGAAACCCCTGAAAAGGGGGAAAAACCACGGGGCTTGTCCAAGTTTGAATGAATCCACTTGCATTTGCACTTGTCCAAGTTTGACTTAAATGAGGCCATTACGTGGAAACACCTGACACCCGAACTTCTATCGTACTGTTGTTATTTGTAATCTGATCGCCCTCAGAGGCGAATCAGCCAATTGTAACCGACTTATATTCTAGTGGAACCATTTTCAACTAGGCTAGGCCTCGTGGTTTTTCCCTTTTCAAGGGTTTTCCACGTAAAAAATCTTGTGTTCTCTGTGTGTGAGCTGGATATCCATGCAAAGCTAGGACGTATAATTAAAACTCTATCGCTGCATATATTCAAGCCCGCAACAAATATAATTATCATAGAACTAAAATTTGAAAAATTATCAATAAATGTGTCATAATATCATAGACACTGCTAGGGTAGTTTTTTAATAAACTTTTTTGTCTATTTAGAACTAGTGTAATTGAGAATAAAATTTAAGAAAATAAATAAATAATATATATACTGATTAAGTTAAATTTTATTAGATTTATTTTAATATTAATATTTTAAGAAAAAACAGATTATATTAAAATTAAAATTAATTAAGTAATTTTAAAAATATGCTACCAAGGTTTTAAAAACAGGAGCGGACCTGTCAGTTCAACCGGTTAAACATCCAACCGGACAACTGATCGATTTGGTCTTTTGATATTATAACTACATTTTCTTAACCAGAAGAAGGCCCTTGAAATCGACGGTCGAATCATGCGACAAGTGAACCGGTCCCTATTTTTTCAAAATCGGGATCTTGTTACAAAGCCCTTTCTTCCCCAATTCGATGTCTATCCTATCATATATCTTCTTCGATCTCTCGATCCAAACTCTAACAGTCAAGGGATTTCTTCTTCTTATCAAACCTTAAACCTAGAGCAATATTTTCGTTGCAGGTTGGTATTCATGGCGTTGAATCTATGAAAAAGCAAACCAGTATGTCCTCTTTTACCCCCTTCACATCTAGTCTCAATGGATGCTTCTTCTATAGGCACTATATTAATTTGCTTTGTTATGTAGGTTGCATCATTCGAATGTTGAATCTAAACCATCAGCCGAATCCCGATGACACCACAAGCTGGAACATTCGAGAAATGCTTGAAAATTTGATGCAAGATAAAAATGTTGCGATAATGTCAGATAAAAGGTGTGGAAATTCCTTGAATTCAGCCATGCATGATGCTCAAGAAGCAGATCAATGCACCCAAGGTGTTTGTGCAAATGTCTCTTTAATTTTTATAAAAATTATTTAGTTAGATTGTCATATTATTATGTGTCTAAATTCTTAGAATTATGAGACTTTGGGTTAGATTGTTATATTATGATGTTAATTTTATTAATTTTTAATAATACTATTATTTATTACGTAATCTAATTCGACTCTAATTGATATTAGATCTAATTTTCATAGTCTTTCATGCTACTATAATATAATTTATTGAAATGATGTATTTTGAAGTTTAAAGAAAAAAACATAGATTCTTTAATTCCCCCAAATGCTGGCGAGTCCGTGCATGAGTGCTTCGCTTGTCAATGCTCTCCACAATCTTCCTCCGACACAAAAGTGAGGGAAAGAGCATCTATGATTTACTTTGGCCTCAATTTTCTTATATTTGTTACTTTGCCAATACTCAAACTGTAGAATATTTTTCTTTATTGAACTTTCTTAGCCCAACATTCTACCGTTCTGTTTTTGCCTATTCGACCACTGTTCAATAGAAATTTGTTGCGTCATATGTGCCGAAGTGTGTATTAAATGACTGGATCAGAGTCAAATAGATCAATAATGAGGTTCATTAAAAAAAAAAATATATAATAATAACTTCTAAGAAATTTTAATCCAAAGCCAAGCGTATTAAATTTCAAAAAAATTGAAGTTTTTGGTTTTATTTGGGACGTTTTATTATTGTTTCTTAAAACAGCTTTATAGTACAAATATTAAAATTTATGTACTATAAAGCTATTCTAAAAAACAGTAAAAAAGTCATCCTAAACAAAGACTTAGCCATTTTGTTTGAAATTCAATTGAGGAGTCCATTGTATACAGTTAATGCATATAAAAAAGTATGTGTATAGATGCGAGCACGACACACTTGTATACTAATATGAGTATATGAGTGTGTATTCATGCGAGCGTGAATACATAGTTGTGTATTCATGCCTACACTATAAACAACTCTACGTACATTACGCGTATGCAAAGTTGTAACTGTTATTAAAGACAATTTTGAAATTATTATAGAAAAAAACACTCTCTAAACTCATTGCTAAAAATTTGTGATCTTTATTGTTCATAAAATCCAAATGTAAAACGGTTTAATTGGCCTAATATCCTCATTCTTATTTTAGTATATTCAAATTAATTATTATTTGTCAAATATAATGACAAACATTTTTATCTAAATATATGATAATCATATGATCAATTGAAATTCATCATCAAAATGAGAAATATTCATAATTTGCATATACTATAATTTTACATAACACAAGATTAAAAAATACATATATATAATTTCCCAAGAAAAATATTTGCTAGCAAATAAAGTATTGCTTGTTAATAATCAACATCAAAAGAATTATTTCAAATAGCATTTATAAAAAATAAAACAAAATTTTTAAATACAACATTGTAATATAATTATAAACAAATAAAATACAATAGATATAATTTATTTACTCCTAATTATTACTTGTTAGTATATATATTTGGATAGAAAGAATTTATCATCTTACTAATATTTGAAAATCCCACATCCACAAAGATGTTAAGAGCAAACTCATATGAGAATGAGATTTTTATGTTAAAAAATCTTGGAAGGAGAAAAAATATGAGGCTCTAATTGAAATGTTTTTAAAAGTGAAAGCTATATATTACAAAAGATGATTTTGTTTATAAACGATGACTATATTGTCATAGGCATGAACTCTGAAGTATGTTTTCCATGATGGAAGTAAGAGCTTTTAGGAGATGACGAAAGATTGCCTCAGATCACTTTTCATATGTCAATAGAGACAAATGACTTAAATTTTATTTGGGACAACTTTCTTACTGCTTCATGAAATAGTTTTTTTGGACAAATTTTTTAATTTTTGTACTAAAAGTCTATTTTAAAAAGCAGCAAGAAAGCCGTCCCAAACGAAATCTTATTTGGAATGACTGCAACATTGTATAAAGGTCGTTATGAAGTTATCGTAGAGAAAATAATTCAGCTAGTATAATTGCAGAAAGCAACTTTCCGAAACATAAATTTTTGAAAAACAATTAGAAAATTATGATTGTTATTTTAAAACAAAGCAGCTAGAAAATTAATCCAAACAAATCATAAGTGACCAAAAAGACAAACATTGGAAGGCATGAGAGGAGTTGTTTGGAAATTTCAAACACCTTATAATGATTGATGATTTGCTCAAAATTTTTCCTTGTAGGAGGGGGAGATTGATAAGCATCCACGCTTTTTTTTTTGGGACATTTAGGTCATTTAAGGCAAAGTCATACACACAACGCATACACATAGACTCGAACCCTGGACCTCTTAGTTGGAAGTCTAAGCTCTCAACCAATAAGCCAAGGAGAGTTGTGTGCATCCACGCTTTGATGGTAATTTTAAATTTTTGTACTTTAATATAATATTTTATAAAGCGAAAGCAAATTAAAAGCCATCTCAAACGGGCAATACTTTCTTAAAATTTAAACACGCACGACAGAATCTCTTTCAGGTGGGCCCAAAGAAAACAGTGCCTTCCTTTTCTCCCGTTCAAAACCCACAGCAAAGACGTGAAAGAGCAAGACCGAGGCCGAGAGAGAGAGAGCAATGAGCAAATCCCCTGGCCAATTGCCGCTTAGGCAAGAGAACGACGGTTCCCCGCCGCTGCAATCAGCGGCTGTGGCGGCGGCCGCGGCGGCCGCGGCGGCGGCTATTGCTTCTCGAGGTCCTCTGCAGAAGACCAGCTCCAAAGTAAAAGAAGTGCACTCGACGAAAGCGTTTGGGTTCCCTCTCCGTTCTCTCATACGCGATCCAGATGAGCAGATTCCGCCGCCTCCAATTAGCGAATTAAGTGAAGCACCGGCGGTTAATTCCCCTGATGGGTTGCCGAAGGAGAACTCCCTCGACTCCCCACTCCGATCCCCTGTGCGACGATTGGAGAACCAAGCTCCCTTGCCTATTCCCCAAACGAATAAAGAAACACCGTTCCTGGCTTCGCCTTTCCGATCCCTGATGCGGGGAGCGGACAGCAAGTCCTCTACTTCTTCGCAGCAGCCATTATCAACTCATAACGAGAACTCATCGAGATCACCTGCAGGAGATGGGACGGTCGAGAACGCTGGAAGCCCGATGTTGCAGACGGGAAGATCGACTGAAAAACCGTTCACGATGGACAGGATGGCAGCACCGCCAGCGACTATGTCGGCGAAGGTCGGCCGCGGTGTAGTGAATGGGATGCGCGTGGAATCGGGAGTCCTACGATGGCCGGCGATGAAGAAGGCCGAATTGGGGCTCAGGATTTTGGAGGTGGTTCTCTGTCTGATCTCCTTCTCGGTGATGGCGGCCGATAAGACAACCGGTTGGGCCGGTGACTCGTTCGACCGCTACCAGGAATTCCGGTTCGTTCCGGTTTGCAGGATTGGAACAATTTGGCCCGGGTTGATTAAATATTTTGAATTTTTTGTTATATTTTGGTTGCAGGTATTGCATTTCAATGAATGTTATCGCGTTCGTGTACTCCGTATTTCAAGTGTTCGCTCAGTTTTATCATAAGATGAAGAAGAGAAGCATCATAGACCCTCCTTTGACTTACTATTTGGATTTTTCCATGGATCAGGTAAGTGCAAATTTTGTGTTTGAAAGAGCAATTAATATTTGTAAACTATTAAAATTATGGAGCCTAATTTTTTAATGATAAAATCTTTATAAGTTATTTTTGAATCTCTTTTTTTTTTTTAATTATTGAGAATCTTTTACTAATTTATTTTTATGGGCTATGAGAATATTTTAAAGATCTTGTATTAATGTAAAGATTTTAATGAGATAATTTCTTAACTTTGAGATATCTTGTGAGATTTTATAATATCTTATGAGATTTTTTAGAAATTTCTCTATATTCAAACTCATTAATTAAAAAAATTATTTTAAGAAATAGAAGAAAATCATTCAAAACGAAATCTGAATGCATCTAATCCCTTCTAGCTCCATAATGACAGAAGCCTGGTGCACACTACACATTCTTTCTCTACATTGAGATTGTGGTGATAATTATTTTCATGGTTAATTTGTTATAAGTAGTGTAAAGCTATTAAGGCTTCATTTGGGACGGCTTTTTTATAAGTAAGTTTTTAGTACAAAAATTAAAATTTTTGTACTAAAAACTTACTTTAAGAAGCAATAAGAAAACCGTCCCAAACGAAGCTTAACATATAATTGTTTCACTACATAACAAATCTATGTTATTGCGGAATAACTTAACATGATTCCAGGGACTCATGGTTTCTCTACAAAGCTCTTCGTTCCAATATGAGGTTTCATTTGGGACTGCTTATTAAAGCAGCTTTTTAGTATAAAAATTTTAATTTTGCTACTAAAAAGCTATGTTAAAAAGCAATAAAAAAACTGTCCCAAACAAAACTCGAATCTTCTATATTGTGTGATCATACAGCTGAAGCTTTTGCAAATTTCAGGTTTTGGCTTACCTCCTGATGTCTGCGTCATCGTCGGCAGCTGCTCGCAATGACGATTGGATCTCCATGTTTGGGAACGATAAATTCACAGACATGATCAATGGCTCCATCGCAATGTCTTTCCTTGCTTTCTTGGCATTTGCTATGAGCTCTATAATTTCAGCTGACAAGCTCTTCAGTTGGAAGCCCTGAAAGCACAGGAGTGCCTATGCTTCGCTTTAACAGTATGTTGTAAATTTCATATACGTGTTTATATATTTTTTTTCTTGTTTGATAAATTCACATTCCCATAATGGAAGGGAAATTATTATCAGGGAGTGACTTCATTACTTGTAATATTGTAGCTGTGCTTCTATTTTGCCATTGCCATTTCTTAGCAGGTATTGCTAAGCAACAGAGTTATTTAGGCTGGCAATATAGATTTGTTTAATTATTTTGCAAGATGAATAAAATATAAGCATAAGTTGGAAGGCCACTTTGTATATACCACATAATTTATTTGTACTGCAGCAAGATAATTGAAAAGCTATAGATGTACTGCAGCAAGATAATGGAAAAGCTATAGATGGCAATTAAAAGTTTCGTTTGGGACAGATTTCTTACTGTTTTTTAAAGTAGTTTTTTAGTATAAAAATTTTATTTGTACTAGAAAGCTGCTCTAAGAAGCAGGAAGAAAGCCTTTTCAAACTAAGCAAAAGTTAGCTGATATGTTATGACAAATGGAGGGAGGAATGCACTAAGGATTTCTCAATCAAAGGACCCTCCTTGCTAGCAGCAATAGAACTGCAGAAATGGCACTGAATGCTGCTATTTTTGAAATGAATTCATGTCTTTCAATCTTTAGGAATATTTATTCTACTTCATTGAGATGATATTTACACAGGAGCAGCTATTTTTCTTTTGCAGTTTTCTGTCTGTAATAATCTAAAATGGGTGCAATAGGAGTGATTGTAAACATATTTAGTTCTTTTTAAGAAAGAGAAACTTGGGCTGGAAGGGTTTCTAAAATCTTTGGATTTATTTTGAGATTAGTATAATATAATATTTTATTGATTATTTATATATTACACTCATCTCAAAATTTTTTTATAAATTTTAAAACTCAATCCTACTTAAGTGTGGTTAGAATAATATGACCCTATACTCACCCTTTTCAAGTCCTACAATCATGGGCCTAAAAAAAAAATATTTAGAGGGGATATTTTATAATATTTTGGGCATTTTGGGAATTTCGCCCCCCCGAAAAATCTTTTTAGCCATAATTTCATCCATTATAAACGTCTTTACCCAACCCCAAAAAAAATTTTTTTGCCCACCCTGAAAAAAGAAGCTGGATCTGCCGCTGCCTACAATCCTTCTCTGTCATATTTATCATTCTCCAAAGAAAATCAACATCTAGCTATCTGATTACAAAATCTCAATTGCCATTCATAAATTACAAACGATATTGTATTGAACTGAAATTATACAAAGCAAATAATGAAATATGAAAAAGAATGAACTTGGGCCTGGGAAGGGGGGTTACCTGAATTCAAATTCTGGTTATTCTTTGTGTCAGAATCCAACTTGCATGAAGAAACTCCCATTGTAGAAAGTGAATTACACATCTTAACATGCCAAGTAAAATGTTAGCGAGAAATTAATACTTAAATCATGTTATTCCTTTTCCCTTTAGCAGATTGAGCAACTTGCAGAAATGGCAAGTCAAATGCTTCAGGAAGACACTCTCATAATGGCATCTGGATCTGCTTCAACCTGCTGAACCAAATTGAATGAAGAATCACATGAAACAGATCATACTTCTCAGGCTTAGCATGCCATAGAAAATGCTTCTGCACCCTCTTAACACATTCCTGCATTTTGAGATACCTTTTGAGAGGGATTTCCAATAATATTTTCTTTAAATCTGCTATGTCTTTCTCTGCTATGACCACTGAGAAGGTGCTCCAGTTCAGAACTTCTTCAAATGGAAGCACAAAATTGTCTGCAATGATCACAGGGACACACTCATAATAAATAGCCTCCACTATCCTTGGACTGTTTACTTCATATCCCATTGGACAGATACAGAATCTGCTTGACTTCATATGCTCAACATAAGACATGTTTCTGGAGACCCGTCTGGGTAGCCGGCGGAAGATCCTTATATCTCCTTCGGTGTCGTTTCCCCAGAGCTTCTCAAGTGTCGGTCGCACTCTGCCGTGCATCAAGCCAGCATAGAAGGCCAGAATAGGCCGTTGGGAGAGTCTTTTCCCACCAATGTATTTGAGAGGTCTCTTTGGTTCTTTGATGGTTGTTTCTGGGAGAGAAACATCCTTACCGCGAATGAAGATTCCTTCCGAAGTGTCTGCATTGCACAAGGCTTTGATGGTGTTCTTGCGAAGTTCAGTGTGGGATGTTGTGCTATATGGGCCCTAAAGGACATTGAATGGAGATATTTAAATGTTTAAAAATCTGTAATTTACTGAAACTAACATGAGTGAGAGAGAAGAATAATGATAAAAAAATAACAAGAGCTATATTGATTTATTTACATGTTAAATTCAAAAGGGTGGTATTGGTGTCTATGATT
Source organism: Dendrobium catenatum (assembly GCF_001605985.2). NCBI lineage: Eukaryota > Viridiplantae > Streptophyta > Magnoliopsida > Asparagales > Orchidaceae > Dendrobium > Dendrobium catenatum. Next base: position 1,068,484 of record NW_021319154.1, on the reverse strand, counting down.
TTAGTTAGATTGCAGTATAATGATGCCTATTCTGGTTTTTTATCTTTAGTTTTGGGGATAGAATGGATGAATTTTTGTATGCCTTGCCTATTCATAAATTAATTAACTTTATGCTAAGCTTGATTTATAATCTAATACTAATAAACTTTTAATCAGCTTACTTAAGTCCCAACCAAAAGAAAGCACCTGAGCTTGAGCTTAAGCTTAGGTAGGGCTACGTTTAGCTCAAGTCGGGCTAGCTCAAGAAAACTTCCCAAAAAATTGGTTTAACATTTAAGCGTAAGCTAAGTCGGCCTTAAGCAAGAACCAAACAGCTCCTAAAGGCCAACATCATAGAATCTAAGAAGTTAGATACATTCTTGAAAAAATCTAAATTTCGTTTGGGACAACTTTCTTACTGTATTCTAGAAATTTGTATACTAAAAAATTATTTTAAAAAACAGTAAGAAAGTCATCCCAAACAAAACCCAACTCTGACAGAATTGCAACAAAAATAGAGAATAGGGTCTCAAAAAAACCAACACATTTAATGGGGAAAATTTATATTAGGAAATCCTAATATTTTTTGTTTAAGAATGGGATTATTTTGTTTAACATATGTCGTTGAATTCACATCTCACACATCATTTCACAACACAAACAATTAAATAATATAATCAAACTATTAAACTATAAGACAAATTCAACTAAATTATTAGATATTCAGAAGCACAATCATTACCAAAAAAATTATCAAATTGTCTAATAGTTTAGTTGTATTGAAGAATATCAAGTGAGTTATAATTTTAATAGTTCAGAAAGCTGAAATTATGTTAAGACAAGAAGATAAAGTAAGAAGCATACCCAATCATGGCAAGCTACTAAAAAATGATCAGATCCTCTTGTGCGATTCCAGAAAGGGTATTTAGAAGAGATGTTGTTCACATAGTCCCTCAAAAAGATTGCTAATGGCTTTATATTATGAGACCCGGGTGTATAAACAGCATCCCTTAATCTGCGTGAACTGTAAGGCAGGTAGAACAGGTGAGCCTTTTTTGGATCTTTGACAGCAAATTGTCGACTCTCCTCCATTAATTTCATAAACCATCCTTCAGAAGCGTATATACCTTGAAGTTCTGGCGTATGAAAAATGGGCCTTGATCCATCTGGGTAGATGTATACTTTCAGTATTTTCTCCATGAGTTCATAGCTCCTGGAAACATAGAATTTGAGAATTTAAGCAGTTTGGTTCTAAAACGATGTTGTACATAAATTTGCTGAGTACTATCTAATTTCCACCTTTACAATTCTTTCTAAAATGAATTTGGTTTGTAAAATATTACAAAGGATTCTGAATTCATTTTAAATTAAATTTTTTTTTAGTTTAGTTACTCAAAATTGCACCAGCCACCAAAAATAGTTCAATTTCTTCTTTTTCAAGAAATAGAAACAAAGAACTAAGAAATCAACATATCCAACTAAGAGAAACAAAAAATTTCAACAGTAACAGTAGAAATTAATTTGAGAGCAACATAACAGAAAGCAGTAACTCACTGTCAGTTCACTAATGGCTCGTGAAGGTTACTGATTAATTAAATAGCGGACATCTTTTCCAAACAAAGCGTGAGGAAATTAAAATAGTTTTACCTTTTGAAAACCGATAGATTCCAGAAAACAGGAGCGTAAAGGTCGGGATCATCAACAAGAAGAGGAGCATGCTCAATCTCTCTCTTTGCATACAGAAGCGCCTCATCAGGTGGCAGGGCCCAAAAAGGTACCTGCAAAACCCATTAGAACTTCAAACAATCCTCAAAGAAAAGAAAAAACCATAAATCTCAAGAAAAAAAGGAAAGTTAAGAGGTAATAGATAGTTTAAGAGTGTTTATGAATATTGCATTTCTATAAATAATCTTCACTTTGAGATATAAGGCGTCAAGCAAAATGTGAAACCCTTGGAGCTTTGGCTCATCTCCCTTCTTCCCCATATACCAGGAGTTGTGGGCACTCTTTAATTTCAGAAGGCCTTCTCCTCCAACTCTTAGGAGCCTTAGGCAAGCTACAATTGCCAAGTTATTCCCTTTAATGCAATGCTTTTTATTATTTTTCTATGATTTCTGAGTTTGGTTCATTACAATGGTGCTCTCATTGAGCGTCCCATCAATACTCCATCATCTTTTTCATGGATTTCCTCTTTGACTCATCCATTCACATAAGATCCACCATAAACTCTTCAGAATCCCACCATATCGCTATCAATCAACCTAATCATGACAAATCCACAAAATCCGCCCACCTCGATGCAACATTATCAATTTCTCAATTCAACATACTCTACAGTCTTGTCGCCTCTAGCTCTTCTTAGACATCACCTCCATCATTAGCTCTCCGCAAAATCTACTCATGACATACAAAATCATGTTCAAATTCACACCGATCTCTCTTTAATCCTCTTCCAATGCCTTATTGATGAGTGTAAAAAATTTTATGCTTTATATGTTAAATTGTCAGTGAAACCATGTTATTTTAGTTGTGTTGTGGACGAAAAATACAAGAAAGAAATGAAATTACAAGTATAATACAACGCCACGATGTCGGACACTACCGCCGCGGCGCCATCATTGACACTGCCAAAGCCCCAAATATGGACATGGCGGCGCTCAGTCTCTGTTTGACAGCGCCGTGGCATTGGAGTAGCGCTACAAAGCCCAATCTCTGTATGCACAGCATTGCGGTGCCAATTTTCAACGCCGTTAAGCCGAGGGGAGTGCCACATGGACGTCGCAGTGCTCAACCGTCAACAACACCGTAGCACTACAGTTGTAACCAACTAGGACACAATCTACCGGCAAAACGACACGTCTATTCATTAAACATCGGGTCCACATTAGCAAGCGCGGTAGAGGAGAAAATTCTTCAGTGTTGAGGCGCTAGTTCATTTTATGGGTGTCGCGGTGCAAGTGTCTAGAGCGTCATGGCGCTAGAGTCCGTTTTCTGTGTTTTTCTATAAATAGTCTATTTGTAACGTTGGTAGGAGAGTTCATTCACTTACTTAATTTCAGTCTTCATTGTGCTTCTCTGCAATTTACTCATGAATGACAACTAAGGGAATTAATGGAGCAGTAGATTCACTTCATAAAAATGTTTGGTCAATATTTGTGGAAGCAATTCTATAAGTTCAAGGAGTGTAGAAGATATCATTGAACCCATCCGATGATATCTTTTTTTCTGCGCTTTTTTTTTTCTTTTGTGCAATTAATAAAAATAAATTTGTTTCACTTGTTCTTCATGTTTGGCTAAATTCTCTAGTTTTAAATTAATGATGTAAATGGAATATGGAGTACTAATAAATTCTATTCATCAATTATTTAATTATGTTTTTCAATATACCAGATCTTCATTTGATGCACATAATGGCTATATGTGCAGTTAATATCAGGTGTAATGTGGAGCCTATTACTGAGTAGAATAATTGTTATAATTATAGTAGACAATATTAGTATCTGCAATAAATATTTTTCCTCGTGAGATCGATGATCTACTCTATCACTATATTATTTGATCCAGCACAGATACTTGCATATATTAAGTGAGATTTTTTATATCAAAGAAAATCTAAGAATTGATAAAGCCCTAAATAATTTTCACAATTTTTTAGGTTACTCTACCACCACCTATCTACAACGGATTTTCCCCTTCATCTTCTTGGATCTGAGCCTAGTCGCTCGTATCTCACAGATCCAAGCCAAGTCCATCAAGGTCAACCAAGATCCGCACCAGACCCACGAGATTTTCCCATCCTATGTCCAAATCTTCAACTTTTCTACCAACCTCCATCGATCCTCATCTTCAAGCAACTCATATCACCTAGATCCATATAATCTAGATCACCCTGATCCAATCCACCGATGTCATTGTTCACAAACATATGTTGTTCTTCACCACCTCCAATCCATCCGATTTGGCTTGCAACGCTACAAAATAGTCTTTCACCATAATTTTCCAAACTTCCATCATAATTTCCACACAATCTCACCCAGATTAAGGGACTCACACCCATCTTCGCCTAGATCCAAATTTGCATTCATCAGATTTCGATCGATCTATATCAACCCAACTCAGCCGATGTCCGCCGTGATTTAAACACAAAATCATCTTGCCGATGCAAATATGGTCACTTAATTATCCGCCTTGCCGCTAGATCTACCTCCACATTTTGCTTGATGTCCTAATGTCTCCAAGCAAAGACTATTTATAGAAATGCAATATTCATAAAGGCTCTATTACTTAACTATAAACTACATTACCTAGTTATAATCTACCAATTACATTATTAACCCTAACATTCCCCAATCCTTCACAAAGACCTTGGAGCTTTAGCTCATCTCCCCCACCCCCACAGCTACCAGTAGCCTTAGACAAGTTACAATCACCTAGTTATCTCCTTTAATGCAATACTTTTATTAATTTTCTATGATTTCTGAGTTTGGTTCGTAACCGGTGCGCATTTACATTCCGACCACCAGTAAGCGGTTTAGCCTCCTTCCTATGCCTCTGATCAAGTGAATAAATCATTAAATTCGCATGGTTTTTAATATACTATTTGAAAATAAGCTCATTACCAACCTCCCGCCCGGTAAAAGCTGGAAGACCGCCATCACCAGAAATCCCTTCCTTCAAGTGTGTCTAAAATAACAAATCAAATTCTAATTAACAAAGTAATTTTTTATTTCCTTTTATAAGATATCTATATTAAGGGAATTCAAATTTAGCAATAACCTCTGTTCTGCATGAATCTGGCTTCTTGTTGCCTGTATGAATGGCCTTTACCTCATAATTCTCGTCTGTAACATTTACAGGGAAGATAAATCAAATCATCCAATCCTATTCTTTCTTAATAACTGATCCCTTAGATTCATCAGAACAGAGTAAATCAACCCCAACATAAACTCATCATAAGAAAAAAACAGAACTTTTGGCAATGATTCATCCCAAATAAAAATAATAATAATAAAACAAAAACGGAAAGAAAGTTTCTGTACCAACTTTAGAATTCACAATCAAAGCGGAATTCCTTGAATCGAGAGAGAAAACAATAGAATCACCGTGGGATGAATTAGTCACGGCGAAGGTTGAAGAGGGGGTTATAACCGAGACGAAGGATTTGGGAAGAGGAGGAAGCGTATTGTTGAGAAAACCGATGAGGGCGGTTGCGATTAGAGCGACGATGAGGATTAGCCGACATGAGTTTCTAGCGGGGCAGCGGCCGCGATGCATGAGACTAGCGCAGGGAGCGGCACCGACCGGCCGGTGGGGAACGGGCATGGCAGGCGGAGGTAACGATGCCGGAGGGTAAGATGAGAAGATTGAAAACTCGTTGAAGAAAATTGTAGCAGATCAATAGCGAGGAGGAGAGCGCGAGGAGCCACCATTACCACCTGTACCATCGCGCCCTGCTGTTTTCGGTCGAGAAGGAATGACGTCGTTATTTATTTGTCGTTCCTTTTGGCTTTTAAAGTACTATTATTTTTAGGGGTGTAAATTTGGGTCAACGGATCGGATTTGGATTGAACTTAGAACTGATCCGATATTATTAGGGTTAACCCGAACTTGATCCAGTTTTAAAAACAGGTCAACTTTTCGGTCCCGAATCTGACCCGATTCGGGTCCGGGTCAACCCGACCCGACACGAATGACCCGGGGTTGACCCATAATTGCTAGTTTTCGTGTCAATTTTTGATTTTCGAGTAAAAAATGAGTCAATCTAAGATTTTTGTGTCAATTTCGGGTCAGTTTCGGATTGCTGGGTCAACACGAACCAGATTCGGTTTTTAAAACGAGTTGATTTATTGAACTCGAACCCAACCCATACGGATCCGGGTTGACCCTAACCCGAATTTTTCGGGTCGGGTTCAGGTCGGATTTCGTTATAGAGCACACAAATATATCCCAAAAACTATAAAAGCCCATATGATGTTATTATTTGCATCATTTTCATTGAACACCAACTCGACTGTCTCTAATTGGCTCTTAGTCAATCGTGAGATCCAGTCGTGGTTCATATGGTTATCACATCTCATTACATGCTGTGTCGCATAGCCTCATATTCTGAATTAGAGTTTCGCTCGTTGCATAATATTAATCATTGTGTATAGTTGCACATGTAGCAAGAAAGACGTTGAGATCAAGAAAATTTTGAAGAAAGTTCAGCACGCGAACTTTCATTCATAAAAATTTCACTTGCGTGATAAGTTGAGATCAACGTATCATTTTGTGACAAGAATTGTGCAAGCGTGTTCATATCGTTGGGCAAATTATTGCGTCCGGTCACCTGACATCCAAACAACCAATTCAGATGCGCCACGTCACCCAAATACATTGGGCCCCCGATATATTTTGCTGATGTGGCGCGTCTGGATTGGTGTCCAGACGAATTCGGACACCGGACGCAATAATTTGCCCATATCGTTGAGACCGTTCGAATAAGCTCGTCCGTATCCAAATTGGACGTCATTTGATGGGCGAATTATTGCGTCCGGTCACCTGACGTCCGGACAACCAATCTGGATGCGCCACGTCACACAAATACACTGGGCCCCGGTATATTTTGCTGACGTGGCGGGTCTGGATTGGTGTCCGGACGAATCCGGACACCAGAAGCAATAATTTGCCCATTTGATGAGCGTCAAGCCCTCTTATAGAAAAAAATTTTGCTTACATAAAATTTTGTGATTGTCATATTATTTTTACGAATTGATCTGTGCAATCATGTTCAGATGATGCATGGGCATATTAGAGCACACAAATATAACATAATTATATCTTTGTTTATACTTGTACTTGCTAATGAGGTGTAAGCTTATGATTGACTCTATTGTTGTTGAGCCGTACTTCCTAGGTCTATATAATAGTATGGTACATTGTTGTGTAAGATACTCTGGTAGACAATAATAGGAAGATAAAACAAAGTAGAATGCAGAATAATATCCAATGTATCTTACACAGCAATGTACCATCATATTATATAGATCTAGGAAGTATGGCTCAAGAACAAGAGAGCCAATCATAAGCTTACACCTCATTAGCAAGTACAAATATAAGATATAATTATGTTATATCTATGTGCTATAATATAGATTTTTCCCTCCTAAAAAAATATTTTTGCCTTAATTTTGATTATAGTGGATCTTCTTTCTATTAAGTTTATTTTAAGAAGAGTTTATACATAATTAATCAATTAACTTCCATATAACTTAGTGAGCATAAAATTTTCCTCTACTTTCACCTAAAACTAATGTGCTAAATAATTGGAGTTTTAGTCAACTCCAATTATTCTGGATGGCTATAACAAATGAATGTCTGATGTTATATATTGAGTAATAAATATTTGATTTTGTTCTTAATGAAGTTAATATGAGCATTATAAAAAAAATGCAAAGTTTGTAATTATTTTTTAATTCATACAAATAAAAAATTTTACTTAGAATTTTAGTTTATATATATTTTTACTTAGAAATATCTAAATTCATAAAGAAAATTTTTAGCCATCATAACTTCAAATTTATTGAATTCATTTAATCAATGCTAATAACATAATGTTGAGATTCACTATTGTTGCGTCCAGGAGTATTCACGGCAGTAGAGAAATATAAAATTTATCGTCTTAGCGTTGTACGGAAATCCAGCACGCAATCAGATAAGAGAGATGGTCTAGCATTTATGAGACACCAAGATTTTTATGTGGAAAACCCCTGAAAAGGGGGGAAAATCAAGAGGCCTAGCCCAGTTTGAATGAATCCACTAGTATTGCGGTCGATTACAAATGAGGTCTTTCCTTGGGAGAAGGCCTTAGCTTGATGTACATTTTATATAATACATTACATGATATGAATACAGAGAATCACTAATGACATGTTCGTTTGTTCTGGAGGACCGTAGTCTGCGGACGACGGAGGTCGGAAGGCTTGTAGTCGGTGGGTGACGTAAGTCAGGAGGAGCGTAGTCGGCTGGCGACGGAGGTCGGAAGGACTGTAGTCGGCAGGCGACGTAAGTCAGGAAGACTGTAGTCGGCGGGCGATAGAGGTCGGAAAGATTGTAGTCGGCGAGCGACATAAGTCAGGAGGACCGCAGTAGGCGGGCGACAGAGGTCGGAAAGACTGTAGTCAGCGGGCGACATAAGTCAGGAGGACTGTAGTCGGCGGGCGACGGAGGTCGGAAAGACTGTAGTCGGTGGGCGACGTAAGTCAGAAGGACCGTAGTGGGCGGGCGACATAAGTCATGAGGATCATAGTCAGCTGGCGACGGAGGTAAGAAGGACAGTTGCCTTGCGAGGGAGGCTGGAAGACTGTGTTTGACGATGAAGGTCAGAAGGACGACGTCAGGTAGAAGTCCAACAATGGAAAGAAATTCATATTCGGATAAATATCCAGCGAAAGTCCGATAACCAGTAGAAGTCCGGCATCGGGTAAAACTTGGCGAAGAGTGAAGGTCAAGTGTCGGGTAGAAGTCCGACGTCTGTTGGTGGACGAGGAGAACTCCAGCATCTCTTGGGCGGAATTTCGGCGTCAGGAGGGAACTTTGTCGTTAATTGAGAAGAATTTCGGCATCCCATGAAAGTTGGGTAGAATTCTGGCGTTCTCCTGAATATCTGGCATAGTTTCGGCGTATTCAGGCGGCGGGAAGAACTCCAGCGGTGGTAGAGGAGGAGAGGATTCTCCTTTTCCCCTTTCTCTTCTTCTTCCCTTCTTCTTCTCTCTCTTCACTTCCCTCCCTTTTGTGAAGAATGAGGGCTCTATTTATAATTTTTTCTAGGATGACATAGCTCGTAAATAGTCTTGAGATCAGGGGTGAATTGGGAGTGGTTTGAATGGACGACCGATATCGAATCTTTTGATCATGCACCGTTCGTTGGACATTTGAAGGACTTAATGATGTCGGAATTTGGTGATCTTTGGCTAGTTGGATTCTTCTCGTCGATCCGTTCGATTCGAGTATAAGCTTGTTAAAATCGGAGTCAGTTTGGCAACTCAAATTGTGGTTTGAACCTCCCAACAGTGCTTCGGGCCCTTGATTCGGACCCACTTGGGCTCGGATTGGGTTGAATTTGGTGTCGTTGGGTTCGTATTTCCGAGACGCTCAGTTTGACTATAAGCTCGCTGAAATCGGAGTTCAGGTGCTCCCGGATTTAATTTTTGAAGTTTCCGACTAGCTTTTTGCCTAGAGATTCATGCCCGATCGAGATAATTTTTGCACGACGTATCAACTATGATCAATTTTTAAACCGTTCAATTATACCAAAAAAAATCAAATTATTCCCTCTTTGTGTAACTATGTATGTGCCAGTAGTTAAAAGAAAATAAGTAAAATACGAAGAAAAATCATTCTAAAAGGCCATAAAATTTAAGCGTGAGAGTAAATCATTAATTGGGGCAATTTTTGTTGTTTTCTAAAACATTTTTTAATAAAAAAAAATTGAATTAAAAATATTTACACTAAAAAATTTCTTTAAAAGAAGTAAGAAAATTATCTCAAATATAATCAACTGTTTTCTAAAACAAAATTGATTGAAAACAACAACAAAAATCAGTGGTCAAAAGCAGTTCCAAACAATCAAGAAAAATTATTTGTGTGGAGTCCGAACGAGAAGCTGCATTTGCAGGCTCGGCATATAATAATCTTCCCAAACTAAGCCTTAGTAGGATTAATTATTCTGAGCAGACACCGAATGTCGTCCGGCCGGAGATCAGAATGTGTCACGTCACCTCTTGCTCGATTCCGCCGCTCGGTATCACTCGGTACCATGGCTCGATACTGTTTACGTGACTGAATCTGATTGGTCTCTGGATAACTTTCTGCATCCACATAGAATAATTTCTCCTGGGTAGGG
>NW_021319154.1:986332-1057379 GCF_001605985.2 Dendrobium catenatum | reverse complement strand
TGCATTAAACTCTCGGATTCCATTCATCTTGCTCCACGGCCAACCCCCTCAATACAACCACCTCAAATCGTTTGGCTGCCTATGCTTCCCATGGCTACAACCTCAATCACCTCACAAACTCGCTCCTAGATCCACACCTTGTATCTTTCTAGGCTACTCTCCACATCACAAAGGATATAGATGCTACAACACTCAAACCCACAAACTCCATATTTCCCGCCATGTACGTTTCTATGAACATCTACAACCATACAACGAACCTCTCACAACTTCTTCTCTCACACACTCTAACACATACATACCTCCAATGCTCCTAACTCCTAGCTCTATTCATCCGACACCCAACTCCATCATTCCTCCATCAACCAACTCCATCTCAGCTACTACCGAACCTCTTCCCACCACTCAACCCATCAGTACATCTCCTCCTGATATCCAAACCTTACCTACCAACACTACAATTCCCACACATTCTATGGCTACCCGATCCAAAACAGGTCACTCTAGACCAAAGAAAGTGTATGATCTACTTGATGTTGCTGACTCTGTGTCCCCTCCCACATCCTACAATGCGGCCTCCAAACATCCCTCCTGGCAAGCAGCCATGTCAGAAGAAATTGAAGCTCTGCTCAAAAAGAGGACCTGGTCCCTCACCCCGCCTCCGCCTCAGGCTCCCGTTCTTGGCTGCCGTTGGACCTACAAGATTAAAACCAATCCCAATGGGACCATCGACCGATACAAAGAGAGACTCGTCGCTCAAGGCTTCACATGACAATACGGAGTAAATTACAAAGACACGTTCAGCCCCATTGCCAAAATGCCCACAATCCACATTCTCCTCATTATCGCCATTCATTATCAATGGCCACTGCAACAATTCGATGTAGCCAATGTGTTTCTTCATGGCGACCTTCATGAGGAAGTGTATATGAAACAACCGCAAGGCTTTGTCGACCGGGATCATCCAAATCACGTATGCCGCCTACACAAGGCTCTATACGGCCAAAAACAGGCTCCCCGACAGTGGTTTCGAAAGCTCACTGAGTTTCTTCTTCACTTCGGATTTCAATTCAGTCGGGCAGACCACTCTCTACTTGTCTACAACAAATCCACAACTCAACTCTACCTACTCATCTATGTAGATGATCTTCTTCTCACGGGCAATGATCGATCCACCATCAATTCGCTCCTACAACAATTACAAGCCAATTTCGATCTAAAGCAACTCGATCAAGCCAGTTTGTTTCTCGGCATTCAAATCTCATACACTGCTACTGGGGCATTCCTCCATCAATCGCATTATGCTCGCGATATACTCATTGCATCCGGTCTCCAGGACAGCAAACCAGCTAGCACACCTATCTCCCCCTCCGGCACCAGAAATGCCCCTCTTCTCACACCGTATGACAATCCAACCCAGTTCAGGCAGCTAGCTGGCTCTCTACACTATCTCACCGTAACTAGACCTGATCTATCGTTTGCTGTCAATACAATCTGTCAAAGCATGCACAACCCGACCATCCACGACTATATGCGGCTTAAACGGCTTCTCCGCTATGTCAAAGGCACTCAACACCTCGGTCTACCCATCACTAGAGGTTCTCTCGAGCTCACTACAAATTGTGACGCCGACTGGGCATCAGACGCTACTGACAGAAATTCCATCACCGAATTTTGCACCTTCCTCGGCAACAACATCCTTTCATGGAGTGTGAAGAAACAAACTACGGTAGCAAAATCCTCCACCGAAGCCGAATATTGGGCTCTTGCCTCTGCCCTCTCGGACGTCATTTGGCTGCGCCCCCTCCTTCTAGATTTCAAGATACCTCTCGACAAACTGACTACCATTTTCTGCGACAACGCTTCCGCATTGTCCCTTGCTCACAACCCCGTGTTCCACGCACAGACCAAACACGTAGAAATCGATCACCATTTCCTCAGTGATCACATACAGAATCACACAATCACAGCAATTCATCTCAACTCCGAAGATCAAATTGCTGACATTCTGACAAAGCCGCTCTCAGCGACTCGCTTCATCACTCTAAGGAACAAACTAACCATCAGTGCCTTAGATCGTTAGTTTGAGGGGGGATGTACAAATATAATTAGTAATGGTATTGGCCACATGGGCAACACCATATACTCTCTCTGCGCCACTTCTCTGACCCTTAACGCTCTCTGACACTGTAGCTTTATGAGCTTTGTTTCGGTTCTTATATACAGCAAGCTCTCTAATATAAACCATGGGTTTTTCTCTAATTCTACTGTTCATCTTCTTCCTAACCATGCTATTGCGGGAAACTCCTCAGCTCCAAGTCGATGCAAAGCGACAACAGAATCTCTAGGTGAGCAGAGTCCTATAGCTTTTGCATAATCAAGGGCGAGTCCAACAGCTTCATCAGTGGCCTCAGATGTTGATGCTTTTGCTGTTGCTGTGCTCAACATTGGTATCAATCCTCTATATATAAGACTATAGCTAACAATGGAATCATCACTGCAGGACCAATCAAAAAGTCGCTTTTCAATTCCGGAACCACTACTGATAGGATTGGCATTGCCGGTAGATACTTGGCTACCAACTTCATGGTGCTTCCACCACGGGTAAGTACCAGAATGTGGGAAGCTTTCGCTGAATTTGCAGTTTGAACTGCTGATGAAGTAAGAATCTCTATTGGGCTCATGGGAACTGGAGCTCCAGCCATTATCACTTTGAAAACAATCCATAGTCTAGCTATGTTGCACCGATATGGATATGGAGACACGGATACGACATGATAAGGATACGGGACACGTCAATTCTTAAAAATATAGGATACGGGTACGGCGGGGACACGACATTATATTTTATAAATCATAAATAAAAAAAAACAATCAAATCATAATATTTGAAATTACAAAAAAAAAAAAAAAAAAAACAAAAAAATCATTTATAGCCTTGTAGCTTATAATATCAAAATATAAGAAAGCATTAAATGTCTAGTCAACAATAAAAGCATAAACATAAATTATCAAGCACATGAAGTTTCAACTATTCAATAGAAGGAATGATATGATTAGCTTCTTCATTGGTTTGTCTTTGAACTTTTATATCATCTTCAATAAATATCATAGTTTCTAATTCAGGCTCATTAAGTGAAAGATTAGCAATTTCTAAATTGTCATATCATCAAGAAACTCAAATCCATCTCAGAAATGCGAGAACCTTGCTCGCAGCCCTTGAAGTAAATATGATGCGTCTTTTTTTTTTTTATTTCTTTTTGTTTTTCAACGGACACGCGTATCGGATACGCGTGTCCTTTTGAAATTAAATAGTATTTTAATTGGATATGGCTTTGGTGTATCCAACATGTATCGGTGGCTTATCGGAGGCGTATCTGTGTATCGATGTATCGGATATAGCACGCCTTCATAAATAGGTGCATCGGTGCAACATAGTAGTCTAGGTAAGACTCAGGTTCCAAACAAATTTTAGCCATTATTCGAACAGCTAGTTCTGGATAAGCCCCAGCTGCTGTCTCTCCACTGAGCATCACACAATCACTGCCATCAAGATCTGCAATGGCTACATCTGTAGCTTCAGCTCGAGTAGGTCAAGGAGACTTGATCATGGACTCTAACATTTGTGTGGCCGTAATAACCAGCTTTCCCAGAATATTGCAATTGAATATCATTACCTTTTGTGCATAGAAAATCTTCTCGATGGGAATCTCCATACCAAGATCGCCTCGTGCTGCCATAAAAGCATCAGTATTCTTGAGGATGTCATCAAAATTAGCCACACCTTCCTGGTTCTCAACCTGCAAACTCCAAACATTCACCTCGTTGGATGAGGTTCAAGATTGAGCAATAAGTGATTGCTGAGACTAAGAAGCTCAAAGAAGTTGGTTTTATTCGTGAAGAGAAGTATTCCACTTGGCTTGCCAACATTGTTTCAATCTGGAAGAAGAACAGTCAAATTTATGTATGTATAGACTTCTATGATTTGACTAAGGCTTGTCCCAAGGATGATTTTACTCTTCACATCCCTAAGCTCATGGTTGATATTGCTTCATCCAATAACATTTTCTCCTTCATAGATGGTTCATCTGGTTACAATAAGATAAAGATGGCCCATCAAGATGAGAAATTCACTGTATTTCACACCCCTATTTGTGTGTTTTGTTATAAGGTGATGTCATTCCGCCTCAAGAATGCTAGAGTCACTTATTAACGTGCTATGTCTGTCATTTTTGATGAGCTGATTTAAGAGCAGGTTGAATACTATATGGATGACCTCATGGTCAAAAGTAAGGTCCGAGTATATCACATTCGAGATCTGCAAATAATTTTTGAGCACTTGTAAAAGCATAATTTAAAATGAATCCCTTAAAATGCGCTTTTGGTGTTACTACAAGAAAATTTATTGGTTTCATTATTCGCTATTATGGCATTGAGATTGATCCCTCCATGATTAAGGACATAGTGGACTTGAAACCCCTTAGGGGTTTTACCAAATTGAGGTTTTTTAGGATAAGCTTGCTTTCTTACAAAGATTGATCTCCAACCTTACTGGTGGATGTTATCCCTTTACTGTTTTAGCAAAGAAGGATACCTGCTTTCATTAGGATAAGAATTATCAGGGGACTTTTGAGAGCATAAAGTACTACCTGATGAGTTCTCTTGTGTTACTAGCACCCATCTCAGGTAGACCATTAATTCTCTACACTATGGATTTTAATGAGTCACTTAGTGCAATTTTAACTCAAGAGAATGAAGAAGGCAAAGACAATGTCTTATATTACTTGAGCTTATGTTTGATTCTTGCAAAGCTAAAATATCGGGAAATGAAAAAGCAATGTCTGGCTTTGATCTTTAATGTACAAAAGTTTAGACACTATATGTTCTCACACAAGATTAGACTGTTTTATCAAGTTAACCCTTTATAGTATTTGATGACCCATCTGACTTTGCTAGGTCACCTAGCACGTTGGTTTATGAATTTACTATAATTTGACATTATCTTTATCCCTCAACGGACTGTCAAAGGATAAACTCTAAACTCTAACTGATTTTCTTGCCGCTCACCTGATCACTATAAATTCTCTTCTTAATGATGATCTACCTAATAAACTAGTTATGAGTGTAGTAGAATAGGAGTCCCCTAATTAAGAGTTTTACTTTGATAGTGCATCCTCCATCAAATCACTATACCCTCATGAAACTCTCATGTTTAGGTTTAGTTTAGGACTCATTTTTGTGTCTCCTAAATGCCACACCATTTATTACTCTTACAGTTTTATAGAACCTTATACTAACAATGAAGCTGCGTATGAAGCTCTGATTTTGTGGCTAGAGTTGGTCATTCAAATCAATATTATGTGGGTAAAATCTTTGAAGATTTCTACCTAATCATTAATCAAGTAGCTGAAATCTTCATAGTTCTCAAACTTGAGATCTTACCTTATTAGAATAGGGAAATTGAACTCTTATGTCTTATTCCTAAAATAACTTTAGCTAGAATCCCTTAATCTGAGAATGGTAGAGCAGATGCACTAGCTAAACTTACTGATGAGTTGGCTGACCCAACTATAAACCCAGTGTATATTTTTATCCAATATCATCAAGACTTATGCCTCGTCAACTTGTCTCATTTTGATCATACCCTCACAGTGCTTATTATTGAGGAATATTTAGATTAGAAAGTCTCATTTATTGAATATTTGAAGTATGGTAGGCTTCTAGATGATCACTCTCTTTCCACTCAGATTAGAAAGAAAACTTTATCATTTTTCTATGTGAATGAAACCTTGTATCGACACTCTTTTAATCAAATATGATTGTATCACCTCAGTAATTAAGAGGCTCAGTAGGTCATGGGTGAGATACATGAAGAACTTTGTGGTGCTCATCAATTCAGACCTAAGTTGAAAGTCAGAATTAAATTCCGTGATTATTATTGGCCGACTATGACCCATAATTATATAGAGCATGCTACAAAATACCATCAGTTCCAGATTCATAGTATGGTTATTAATCAACCTCCTAATATGTTGCACCCCACTATTTCTTCTTGGCCATTTGAAAGTTAGGGTACGGATGTAGTGGGTCTTATTGACCCTTCTTTCTCTAGGGATCATAAGTTTATTCTAGCTACCATTGATTACTTTTATAAGTGGACAAAAGCCATCTCACTCAAGAAAGTTAACCTTATTATCACACATTGATCTCGTGTATGGTTTAAATGTCAAGGTAACATATTCTTGAGAGGAAATGTGGTGGGTTTGATTTCATATGCGCATGTCTATATTGAAAAATCACATGTTTAATATAAGATTACATAGTTCGCCAAAGATATAGTAGAAGGGTTGATGTTTGTATTAGTGAAACCCTACATGCCTAGATTTGCTTTCATGTAATATCTCAAATGCCTCTCAAATGATAACAAGCATGTGTGATTCATCTTGATGAATCTTTGGTTACATTATTCTATTTGATTTACTTTAGTAGTCATGCAATATTCCTATTCTTTTTACAAAATCAAGGAACTAAAAATGTATTTTTGATTAATAAATGCAAGGGTTTATTCCTTTTGTTGAGGACACAAGTATTGTTGTGTATTGATCTCAGATTCAAGAGGTTTCTCAAATTAATTTGTCTTCATTTGAGTTTGAAATTGGCAATATCTCATTTCTTTTCTTGTCAAGGAGTAAGAAGTTCATGTGTGTTTTGGAGAAGTTTGATTGGTATTATATGCATGAATGTGACTTTATTTGGGCAAACCCAATGTTTCTATTACAATGAAGAGGATTGTCTTCTTGATCTCATTCATTTCAGTTTTAAGAAATATCCTTATGTATTGAGATCTTCATGAGTTTGTGGAACTTTCTCGCCCTTTTCTCCATTTTATTCTTTTCACAAAGATCTGAGAAATGCAAGTTTTTTTTAGGGAATGCAAAGAGTGGTGGGCTTTTCTTCTTTAAAACCTTTGTTTAGTCATCATTTATTTGTAAATTTTGTTGGTTTCAAGGATCTATGGTTGCTCTTCTGTTTTCTCTCATAAATTTTGATGAAGTCTTGTCTACTAGTGTTAGAGCATGATGTTGGGCATGTGCATATTTGGCATGGAGATGAAAACTTTAGGTATTTGATAGGTTATGATTGGTGAAGATTGTTTTACATAACTATGCTTAAGAAGTTGGATAAGGGTTTTGTTCAATTTAATAGAACATGCATTTTCTTTTTGTCTTTCTTCTTTTCAATAATATGAGGTTGGTTTTGAATTCTTGATAAATGGTGGTTGTGCACATTTGAAGTCATTTGAGGTTTATGAGTTCATTGGAAAGTTTGTGCATGCTTCATGATTTATTCTTGAGAGTTTGTATTTCAAATGCATGGTTTTTGGATTATGTGAGGAAGCTTCATGAGTTTTGGAAGGTGATTATTTTGCAATTATTTCATTTCATTTAATTTTGTATAGGCATTTGGATTAAAGTCATGCATCATATGGAAATTTGTATTCAAAGTAAGTAAAGTGATATGATTATTTATTTTCTTCATATAAAGTACTTTGGATACATGTTGGAAGCATTCATGTATCTTTCTTCAATAACAAGCATTCGTTAATCCCTTATAAAATGTTTTTGGAGAAATGTTGGAAAGGTCACATGCTTAATGTTGAGTGGCTCTCTTTGGGTCTAAAAAGAAGAAATATGGTGAGCATTGTGTTGGTAAGTAATCATGTTGCTTTATGTTGGAAAATTCTATAACTTGCTTTATGTTTGAAAACTTTGTTAGTTTTTGGAGAGAGTGTTTTGCACTATCTTGTGTTATGTTTTGGGAAAGGAGGGTGTCGATTTGCCTCTTTGCATGAGTTGAAATAGTAGTCATTAGAAGTACTTTTCATAAATTTTGGTAGAGTGGTGATTGTTAGAAAGTAGAACTTTTTGGGTGATTATTGGAAGTATGAGTTTTGGAAAGTAAGCAATAGTCATCAACCTTTTCTTCCTTCTTTCTCTACTACGTTTCTCTACATGTGGAATTCTTCCAAAATGAAGATCCTAAAGAGCAAACAATCAAGCAAGTGTCCAAGACTGAAAAAAGATACATTGCTATTTAATTGCATTTAATTTGATTATTCGCATATTAAGTAAATATCATTCTCTAATACAATCTTCCTTCTATTTTGTGTTTTGCGAGGGGCTTTTCAAAAAGTAAGGAGCGATTGGAGATGTCTAGATGAAGGAGATTGGACAAATGGATACGAGCATTAGTCACCCTCATTAATTTCGATATGGACGCTACGAGCGGAACTACCGGGTTATAGCCCTTGGTGTTGTAAGTTTTCTTAAAACTTAGAAAACCTTTAGGAAGCATTTATGGTGTGTATGACCCCCTCCCCTTAGGTCCTTGTAGTAACTTCTATTTTTTATTAGGATGCTTTTATTTATTTTAGATCTCTAAACATGTTTACACACATACGTATGTCCAAATGGTTAGAAACAAACTCTTTTTCATCCCATACAAAACTAGTGACATTTAAGGACAAAAATCAATGATTGAGTTTTAAAAATTTTATACTTAGGATGCATGCACCCTTTATGATAGAAACACTAAATATTGAAAACTTAGTGATATTTTACCATAGGATTAGTGTATTATTATCTAAGCTTATTTAATTATAAGTTATAACCAAATAATAATTGAAAGCTCCTGATAAATCCATAAGTAATCCAAATAAAATACATCTAAATCTTTAACTTTTATTAATTAAATCATAACTAAGGTACTTAATCATTAAAATATAAAATTTGAATATAGATTGAAATCAAACCTAATTAATACATCAATCGCTCCTTAATTAGATAAAATTCATTTAAAAAAACAAACTTAACTTCAAGTGTTATAAAATCCAACAAATCTAAAAAAAAGCCAAAATAAAGGACTTATAAAAATCAAATCCTAATTCATTAAGTGGTCAACCCCCTTACAACTAAAAATAATGAAAACTAGTGTACAATAAAAAATTATGATTGAGTTCTAAAAAATAAAGTTGTATGAAAATGTCCCAAATGGAGCTACTTTGTTGGACATCACAAGGCAGATGTAGGTTGAAATCAGAGTAAGTATGAAGTGTTTTTTTGTGTGGGGAAAAGGATCAAAATGGTCTCTGGACAACTTAACATTGAATGTTTTAGTCCTAGATAACTTTATGTGTCCAATTTAATCCATTGGAACTACACATCTTAATTAAACTAGACTTTTGGCCATTCAAATCTAATATAAAATAATCTAATAAAGGAATTAGTTTTTATAATATCTAAGAAGTCAAAATAGACTAATGAACACATTTATGGTTTGTTATTAAAATGTTTTTGCATAAATAGTCTAGGGATCATTTTGATGTTTTTATCAATTTGTGTGTGTGGATGACTTCTCCATATTTCATAAGTTTTTTTTTAAGTGAAAAATCAACTAATCTGAGTTATCAAGAAGTTGTGTATAGAATTAAAATAGTAAATTTTATAATATTGATAAAATTAAAATAATTAGAAATGTTCATGCAATAAATAAAATTCTTAAAATAAATTTATTTGAAAAATGAAAATTTAGATCTAGTAGGCAGCAATGCATCCCCAAAAATTGCCACCGCAGTATCAAAACCTCTTTTATAGAACAACTCTTGGTTCAACATGCAGCATAACGATGCTAGGAAGTTGGATGCTGCCATAAAGGTGGGTTGTTGGAATTTCTTTCAAATAAAAGATTTGTGGTGTAATCCTAGATGTTAGATTGTAACCGATTGACCAACTACATTGACAGATTGAGAGTAACTATTCTTCATTGATTTATTGAAAGCTACATATTTAAATTAATAATTAATAGAAATACTTAAAAGATACGATTGATTGATGATGATAAATTGATAAGGTAGATGGAAGGATAAAAACACTACTTTAAAGTTGATGTCCTACCTTGCTGAATTCAACATTAACATGCATATATGATAACATACAAAATTACGTACATGATGTGATAAATTTAAAAATTACAGATATGACATATGATAGATTAGATAGAGGATATGTATGATAGATGACATATAAGATAAATAAATTGATGATAAATGTTATCGAAGAGTGATGATTTATAAGACTAATTATACATGAAAAATGAATTACGATGATTGATTGGTTGACATGATTAACATGTAACTAGAATTGAAGGGTACTTATATATACATATGATATATGAAAAGGATATAACTGATAAGTATTTGATAAGATTGTATATGAATTATATGATATATAAGGTATTGTTCCTACTGACTGATACATGTTCATACATTTATATGTTTACTATTTTTATTGATTCATTGACTTCAATGGTAGATAATAGTTACTTGTGGGGCTATGTGTTCATTATATAGTTTTTATATATTTTTTGGCAAGGTTAAGGATGCTATAGATTGAGGTTGTTCTTGTTTGTAAGTTGGAGTTTCTTTTCACATTTGTTGGTCTTTCTCTTTTGTTCTTTTGTAATCATGATGTATTATTTGTAGTGATGGACTGTTGTTGGATGAATATAATGACTTTTGTATATGTCATTTTGGTCTCTTGGTCAAGGTGTAAATATTGACTATAGAAATATAATTTTTCTTGTTGTTGGTTTTATTGAAATTTGTAGCTCTGGTTGTTGATTAGAAGTGATAAAACGATGCAATTCTTCCAATTTAGATTCTAGGGTGTGATAGCTCATGGGTAAGAATTAAAGAATCCTAATCTTGATATTTCTTTATAAAGATCTTGAAATAACTCATAAATTGTTTCTGCCAATTACACCAATATAAAATGATTTTATGGAAAGGAAGACTATGACTATGCACAAGATGGTAGGTATCCTATTAAATTCCAAGAAACTTATAATTAGATGTTGTTGTAAGGTCACAATCACATCTTGTTGCACAATCAATAGTATTTACTTAAGGCTTTTTACCACTAAAAGTCTAAAACTCCATATAAAATTTAGAAGGCAAGAAGCCTAATCTCAATTACTCGCACGTGGTTGGTTGTTTGTTATACTCTAAATTACTGAGATCATCTTGGTTGTGTTTCTTAGATATACTAAACATAGTTGAGGGAGTTATGTTTATAACTTGAGATATCATTATGGAATACACTAACATCACTTTTAATGATTTCAAAGATTTTGCAACATCATTTATGAAACAATCCACTGATTGTCAACTTTACTAATTATATTGAAATATAGGTACTCGTAAAGGCAAGTTCAAGTAATGAAGCGCCACCCTAGGGCTACTCTATTGCCAATGATATTTCCACATCTATGATATCAACCCCTATTGAACTACTTATTATAACTTTACAAGGGACACCTATAATTCATACAAGTGAACAAGCTAATCTATTCACCAAGGAAAATCATGTAGAGTGCATTAAAATTACTCAAATGTGGGGCTCTCATTGATGGTTGATTCAAAAGAGGCAAACAAATGGTAAATTGTCTTGAAATAATCAAGTTTGTATGTTTTACCTCCATTGTTTACTCAAATAATGTTAAAGAAGCATATATAAATGAATATTAAATTACTTCAATTTGAGAGATATGATGTGTGGACCTTAGTTCCTAGTTCTAAATATTCTAATGTAATTCTAACCCAATAGATGTTTAGGAATAAAAGTGATGAATTGGAAACACTACTAAAAGTAAGGCAATGCTAATTACTTAAGGATAAAACAAGTTGAAGATATTGAATTTGATGAGACCTTGGTTTCCATAGTTAGGCTTGAATCAATTAGATTACTTCTATACATAACTTTTATTATATTTTCAATTATATTAGATGGTTGTTAAGTGAACCTTAAATTTTTATGGAATATGGAATACGAAAGTATATATAGAGGTACCCAAATGATCTAAGGAAACACAACACCCTAATCATATGTAAAAGTTAAAAAGGCCTTTGTATATATATCACAACAAACTCCTTGGGCTTCGCATGAAAGCTTAACAAAATTATTATTATTAGAAAACGATAAACAAAGATGGAGCCAAAATAAATTTTTTTATTAGGACTTTCAAATGTGGAATTGTCATCATTAAAGTCTATGTAGATGATAATATTTTTTACTCGAGTTCTGAAAGAAGGATTGACGAATTTGCTGATTAGATGAAAAGGAGGTTGAGGTAAATACATTTGATAAGTAAAATTACTTATTATGTTTACCTGTTAAGCATCCTAAGGACAAGATTTTTATCTCATAAAATAAATACCCCAAAAACTTTATGAAGAAATTATGTTTAGAGAGCCCTAAGCACATGAAGACACCCATGGGATATAACATTAATCTATAACAAATAATGAAAATGGGGGATTCATTGATCCTAAACTTCATAGAAGCTTGCATGGCATTCTTTTTTACTTAAAAATTTATTATACCCAACAGTTGTTTCAGTGTTGATGTGTTAATTTTAGGAAGTAACATCTATGAACTATTAGAAGAACCTTAATTTATGTTAATATAATTTTTGATTTGGTGTATTTTATTCTAATGAAACTAATTCAAGTATTCTAGATGATAGCAATTATCAGAAGAAGTGATTATTAAAAATAATCTCATGTCATAGTGTAATAAGAAATAAAACTAAATCTTCTTATAAAGTACTGAGGCTGAATACATAACAATTGATTGTTCTTGCCCTCAATTTCTGTAGTTAAGGAAAACATTTGAGGACTACAATATTTTATATGGTATTTTGGTTATTTTTATGATAATACAAGTTCTATAAAAATTTTAAAAAATCATGCTTAACACTCTAGGCATGTGAGAACTGATTGAAGATAAGAATATTGTGTTAGAATATTTTTTCTACAAAAATATAGTTTATAGATATTCTTGTTAAGATATAATATATAGCTCATGAATATAGTCTTTTAGCTCAAAAGACACAAAGATTACTCAAAATATACCTTGATAAAAAAATTATGCTCTCAACAAATAACTTAATTCAAAATTTGCTGCAACATGTTGAAGCATTTTGATATAAAACAAAGCCCAATACTTAAAAATAATTTCTTATAACATTTTGCTTTAAATTACCATATACTAACACTTATTTCATTTGATCTTTTTGCAACTTTCACATTGTCCTTATGGTAGCATTTTTCACATGGTTGATCTTCGATGCATAAGCTTTAGATTTGTAATGTCTGTAGTTGGTGAGTGACAGTGGTCAGAACGACAGTTGTCTTGTGAAGGAGGTTGAAAGGTCTGTTGAAGGGCGGAAGTTCGGTGTTAGATAAAAATCCGACGACGGGTGAAAGTTTGGCGTCGTGTAGAAGTCCAATGAAAGTCTTGTAAAAGGTAGAAGACCGACAATGGGAAGAAGTTAGGCATCAGGTAGAAGCCCGACGAAAGTCTAGCGAAGGGCAGAAGACTGGTGATGAGTGGAAGTTCGGCGTCGGGTAGAAGTCCAACAAAAGTTCGGCGATGGAAAGAAGGCTGGTGACGAGCGAAAGTTTAGTATCGGGTAGAAGTTTGATGAATGTTTGGCGATGGACAGAAGTTTGACATTGGGTAGAAGTTCGATGACTAGCAGAAGTCTAGCAATGGGTGGAAGTGCGACATCGAGTAGAAGTCCGACGAAGGATAGAAGTCCAGTGTTGGATTGAAATCCAGCTTTGGGTAAGAGTCTGGCAATAAGTGAAAGTCCTGCGATGGGCAAAAATCCAGCATCGGTCGGTGGCCAGGAGGCGGTCGAGGAGTAATCTGGTGGCAACAGATTTCTTCTTGCTCTTCTTGCTAGCTTGAGCTCCCTCCGCCCCCCCCTGAGAAATGAGGGGTCTATTTATAATTTTCTAAAAGCGGCATAGGCAGTAAATAGGAGGAAGATCAAGGGTAAATTGGGTGTGGTTTGAATGGACGGCCGATATTGAATCTCTTAATCATGGACCATTTACTAGACATTTGAATGTCTTAATGATATTAGAATTTGACAATCTTGTGCTTGTTGGATTCGTCTCGTCTAGCCGTTCGATTTAACTATAAACATGTCATGTTTGGAAATTGTTATGTAATCCAAATTATGGATTGAACCTTCCAAATGCGCTTCGGGTCCTTAATTTGGACTCATTCAAGCTCGGATTAAGTCAAATTTGGTGTCGTTGGGTTTGTATTTTTGAGACGTTCAATTCAACTATAAGTTTGCTGAAATCGGAATTCAGATGGTCTCCGATTTAATTTTTGAAATTTCAACTTGATTTTCCCTCAAGATTCGTGCCCGATCAACATTGGGCAACATAATTTTTTGATGACATATCAAAATTGCTAATGGATAGCTGTAAACATTAATTTAGGAAGTTTTTGCTTTCAATGAAAGCCCCTTTTCTTTATTATGCCCATTTTCTTTCTTCTCTTTCTAATTTCATTCTTTTTGGGAATCACATTAGAGTCAAACAAAAAGCATTTTTAACTCAAAGAACATCCATCTAACTTATGCTTCATTTGGGATGACTTTATTACTACTTTGTAAAGATGTTTTTTAGTATAATAATATCTTAAAAACATAAAAAAAGCGATCTAAAGCTTGCCCAAGACTTCGTTTGAAATGACTTTCTTAATGCTTCTTAAAGCAACTTTTTAATACAAAATTTTAAATATTTGTACTAAAAAGCTGTTTTAAGAAGCAGTAAAAAAGTCATCCCAAACGAAACCTAAGTGAAGAAAGATGTTGGCTCCAATTCATTATCAATTTCAACTAAAGGTTGTAATTTTAGAATAAAATGTCAATATTTTAAGCTTGTGAATTAGAAAATAATCATATATATCATAGTCAAAATGAAGATGCCTAAATGAAAATCCTATTATGTAATAAAATTTAATCTAATTATATTATGAAAATTCTTATAGGCTTTCTTAACATATATTTTGTATGCAAAAATCCTCAAATATCTTGGAGTGCTCAATCTTTCAAAACTTTGAACCTTATATCCCTTCATTCCATCTCATCACAAAATGGTAACAAAGTAAGCTTGATCTGTGTTAAATTATACTGTACGATATAATGTAATACATAAGATTATATGAGATCAACTATATTAGTCGAAAAAATTATAAATTTATTATCACAAACTAATGATACTTATGATCATTAATAATTTTAAATAAATAATTATTTTAAGATTACTTCCTAGATTAGATCAATTTAAATTTTGAATTAATTATATTGTAATTATGGTTTGTGGAGAGTTGTTGCTTCATCAAATTTTCTAAGAGATTGGAGAGATTCTAAGCTCCATATTAGATGAAATTGTTCAACAGTGAATGTGCTAGAGTGGCGGGCTTATTGCTTGGAGTAGAAGAAGAGGGTGTAGGGTTTCTTTATTACTTATTAAGAAGAGAGCTTCTTCGCTTGGTAGTTGTCGAAGGAGAGAGTCAATCCATAAAATGGAGATCTCAAGACATGAACATAGGAATTAGTCTTGATCCACATAAAAGTTAATCCATGCCTTCTTCCCTTTTGCTCTTTATTTTTATTACCACAACTACATACTTTGATAGATGTCGATCTCCCAGTATCAATAATGTTATTGATGATAATATTAATTACTCTTGATCTGGAATTTTTAATACTCGTAAAATTTAAGTTTTCTTATCCCATAAAAATAGTTTTTAAAATTAAACTTCAAGAAAAAGGGATTTTAGAATGAACACACACTCATTCATCCCCTGTTGAATGTGGCCATATAATTCATCCCCATTGATGATAAAATCAAAGAAAAGATCTCAGGTTAAGCATAGATGATGTTCTTCAAAATAAAATCATACTAAAATAGTTGCCTATCATATATATTTTTAAATAATGATAAAATGATATACTACACCTTCTCAAAATAATTATGGTTAATTTGTGATATGTCAACTCTATTAGACTTGTGCCATTAAGTGCTTCAAAATAGTACAATCTCTTATAATTAGAGACCTCGCCATAGCTAGACCATCATTGACAATCACTTGAAGTAGCCCTATTGTAGGTAGGCCATTGGGTTGACTTAAGGTGTGATTGTTTAGTTTTTTTGGAAATTGGGATGGAATGATTTGGATTATCAAATTTAGGGCACCAATTTAGTAAATTGGATTAAAAAGTGCAAAAATGTGCCATTCAAAATCTATTGGTATGCATTATTTATACATATTATAGGCATATTTTCAATATAGAGAAATTTTGGTTACATAGCTAAATTTTAGAGCTTTGGATCCCATTTAAGACAACTAATTGATTGTTTATGACATTCTTGTACTTTAAAATTTATTTTTATTTTGTTTGTCATCTAGTCTTCTCTCTTGATAATAGAAGGCTACCAAGATTTCCTTCTCATGCCTAATACGGTATGACCATCATCAATCATCTTTGGATCGCCATCATTGACCAATTTTGATCTCTGCCAGCACTTGATGTCTAATGCCCATCATTGACTGACACGTAATATTTGTCATTTCATACATTTCACCAACATTGATGCTTGATGCATGCCTCTTCTTGCCATCCAATGGACATCGATGAATGGCACCAACATTCTTCTAATTTATATGTTCCCCATTGCCCATTGACTAGCATTTATTTTTGAATATTAATGTGACCATCAACTATGACTATTAGAGATAATTATTATAGTTTTACTCTTTCCATATTAATTCTATCTACTTGAATCATGTAAATCAGGGGCAGAACCCCTTTTAGCTAAGGGGGTGCAATATATGATTCTTTAGATAATTTATTTCCCCTTCATATGTTTTTTAATCTTCATTTCCAGAGTTTTTAGGCAATTTCCCCTTAAAAGTCTTAAAATGCTATGATCTTTAGGCAATTGCTCACAGCAAATAGTAAAGCTATTTAACTTGTTGGATCCCTATTTTTTTCTCTAATTTTCATATTTATTAAACTTATATTACCATAATGTTTTTTTATTTTTTTAAATAGATAATATTAAAATTAAGAAATTTACATTTCTCTCTTTGAAGCTAATGCTTCATTAATTCTACATGATGGTAAAACAAAGTACTTATTGCTTCTACTTTTTTGAACTTTACCTATAGATAAGCCATGGAAGCAAATGTACGTATGCTTTGCCCACATGCATGAATGCAACCCTTATGGCGTGATAAGAACCAGCTCACAAATAGTACAAGTAATCTGTAATGTTAGTTGGGGAGGCTAACTTTTAGTGGGGAGGGATGGAGGAATATGTTCCTTAAATCATGCATGGGCTCTTGCTCAATTGAAATTTATAATTGGTCAGTAAGATTTTATTTTTTTTAATTTTTTTAAAAGTAATTTTATAGTGTAGTAAGAAAAGCTGCCAGTTTTATCTGGGATAACTTTCTTATTATTTTCTAAAACAGCTTTTTAACACAAAAATTTTTAGCTCAAGAAATTTTTGTATTAGAAAGCTGTTTTAAAAAGTGATAAGAAAATTGTTCTAGATGAAGCCTAAGTAATCTCTACCAAATTTTTTTTTTCTCTTGTTTTATGTTTGAATCAACGTTGAGATCTCCATCTTACATTTTTTTCGTAGGTTTTTTTTAATAGCTTTTTTACTGCTTTCTAAAATAGTTTTTTCGTATAAAAAATTTTGTACTAAAAAGTTATTTTTGAAAGCAGTAAGAAAGCTTAGTGATGTAAATACTGCTTCGATAGAGAAATAGTTAACACAAAAAAGACAGCTTTTTTCTTTCTTTTCAAGCTGAAAATTGCAATGAATGATGATTTATATTAAGCTTCGATTGTTATATATATAATAATAAAAAAATTATGATGTGGATGTTATTCAAAGAATATGATAGTTTGTTTATAGGATTCTTTCAAGGTTGGTTTAAGTGCAGGAAGTTTCTTCACTGGAATGTTATTAAAGTAGCCTAAAGAAATAGTTATTGTGATGGTTTGGTTTATTAGAGCTTTTATATTTCTAATTAAGATTAAACTAAAATTTTTAGGTACTAATTAACCGTTATCTTCTTACCTTCACCGATTTCTTAACAGGCTTAAGCCTTATAATTTTTAGTGATGTCTCAATTATTGTACCTTTTTTAATGTTGTTGTCTCTATAGATCTCAGATCCCAGTAAATAAAAGACGAAGATGTTCATTTTTTATCTTTTACCATTTTCTAAAGAGATTTCTTCTTCTCTTTTGATACGCATTATAGGTTCTGGCAGGGACGGATCCAACCTTAATTTTCATGGGGAGTAAAAAGTATAATTTTTTTTTTTTTTACCTTGAAGTCGGCTCGACCCCTATTTGTTCATATCTTTGATCATTGTACGCTTCGCAGATATATCGGGGATCCAAGGGGGCAGCGCGCGCCCCCTGGCGGGGTTCGACCTGCCAGGGACAATTTTGGTTGTAAGGATATTTTGACTTTTCTTTACTATTTCTCTTTGTATTTGGTTCATCATTTGATTATGATGGGGGCAATTGCCTAAAGACCATAATATTTTAAAATTTTTAGGGGGGCGATTACCTAAAAATCCATGTAATAAAGAATAAAAAATCGATGGAATGGGACAAATTCCCCCCCTGGGCATAAGGTGGATCCGCCCATGGGTTTCGGGGTCCTGTCCTTCTTAGCTTGCCTACTAATAATATTGCGTATCACACACATATATATTTCGCGCAACAATTAAAAAACAAAGAAATAACTAGTCTATTTCAGGCACTTTAAGGGCATTAATGGGATATCTTGACTTTCTTAGTCTCTTCCTCCAAATATAATGATAATTGGAGAGAATTTGGATCCAAGCACAACCAATCTTTTAGTTCAATTTTGATGTATTTGTAAATCGTTAAATTTGACTGATATTCAAATACATTATAAATTTTAATTCCGCCAAAGCGGCCCCAAATCGCCATCGGTTGCCATCCACCACTATCAGCTATAGCTGGCTACATTCGCTCCCTTCCACTCATAACCTATCATGCCTGTTGCTCACGGCCTACCACCGGCCACTAGCTACTATCATGTTACGGCTTTACGCTATAATAATATTTATTTTACTTCAAAAAAAAAAAAATCATTCATGAATTTCATTTTACTCTTCATTATATTTTCATCTCGCAAAATGACCCTTAATGAGAAGAGGTATGTGATTGGTAAAACACTCTTTGGATAGAGAGACACAAACAAAAGGCTCTTTTTTTCTATATATCTAAGCTGAAAAAGTGCAAGATCGTGCGTGCAGCTTACTGATTGAGCGAAGCTTTTCCTCCCACGTGGCTCATGTTCAAATCTCCTAACGGTCCAAAAAAAGCTAAAAAATGCAATGAATGTAGATTGTTTTTTACATCATAGTAAAAAAAAAAACAATAATGTGCATGAGTGCCTATTTATGTAAATCTGAGCCTTATTATTTTACTTAAATGTTCTAAGCCAGCTCAAAATAAAATGGTTTAATATTATGTTAATTAGTTGTTCTTTATTTTTTTATCACATTTTCTAACTATCATATTCTTTGATTCGTTCAAATTTAGGTTTCATTTGAGATAGCTTTTGCTCACTATTTTTTTACTGTTTCCAATAAATTTTTGTACTTGAAAGTTATTTCAAAAGCAATAAGAAAATTAGCCTAAATGAAGCCTTAGGTTCCGTTTGTGATCGTTACAGCTTTTTATAAAAAAGGTTGTAAGTTGCTGTAGAGAAAGCAGCTTTTTAAAAAGCTGCTTGTTAGTAAAAAAAAAATTATTGAAGATAATGAAAAAGTAATGACCAAATAAAAATTGTGACTTTACTCTAAAAAATAAGGTTTCATTTAAGATAACTTTCTTACTGTTTTATGAAGCAATTTTATAGTACAAAAAATTTTTGAATTTGAAATTTTTGTACTAAAAAACTGCTTTACAAATAAGTAAGAAAGTTGTTTCAAAGGAAGCCTAAGATAAATGGATCTTAGTCATAGTTGTTTCTCCATTCATGCAATGAAAAGATTCTCACTGTTATGGTATTAATTTTCTTAGATTATATAAGAGATCACATAGCACTAATCTAAGAAATATTCATTTTATTAGGACAAATCTATCTATTTTTATATTGTGATACTTACTTTTTAGGCTTTGCTTGGGACAGCTTTTGACCACTATTTTTTGTTGCTTTAGAGAAATTTTGTACTAAAAAGTTGTTATAAAAAACAAAAAGAAAGCTATCCAAAATGAATTCCTAGCCTCTAAAACTAAAAAAAACATCGATTAAAGATTAGTTTAAGACAAAAAGGCAAATAAAAGTAGAATATTCCCATTTTTTTAGTTCAACAATCGCATGTCTGGCTTTAGAATGTTTTTATCAATGGTTAAAGATGGTTTATATATAAACAATAGGATAGTAAAGGACATAAGGGTGATTTATGGAATGCAATATATTGAGGTATCTGATTCTCCTATCTATGAGTGACTAAGGTTTCGTTTGGGATGGCTTTCTTATTGCTTCTTAAAGCAGCTTTCTAGTACAAAAATTAAAAATTTTGTATTTCAATTATATTATCTAATGTGTACAACTAGTACAAGCCCAAATAATACATATACATTAGTCATGACATAAAATAAACTAGCTCATCTCGATGAACACAACAATAAAATAGAAAGACTACTAGAGGCTAGAACACAACTCATTCAAGCTTCTTTACCTTTCCCTAAAAACATGTAAAAATCACATTTATAGTATAGCTAATTACCAATATCTACAACTAAAATTAATCCCTACCATATATTCATTCATATCAGTAACATTTGAATTTCACATCAGACTATCAAATATTAATTTAGCATTCAAAAGTAGTGGTCATTAGTAATTACTCAGTCTTATTTATCATTTCATGTCAATCAATAATCGTTAGTTGTATCTCTCATATCTATAATATATTATTAGATGATTTATTTCATCAACAACAAAATAAAGTATGTTATATTTAAAACCACTTATAAAGGGTTGGTTCTTCAAAAATATTAAAATTCTAGCTTAGGATTTGATGCCAAGTAATATCTCTAACATGATGATTTTGTTTTCTCTCACACTTTTTGTTATGGTGTGGAGGCCCATTCACTATCCTGTCTTTTAATGTACTTTTAGGCTTAGAAAGTGTTGCATATATGATAAAATATAAGAAAATATTTTCAAATGATTATATATTCATATGTAAGAGTACCCAAGACTGAGCAAGATCAAGAGCACTCACTAGCATATACCCCAATACTAGATGGATAGGATTACACTTGAAATAAGTTGCAAGAGCTTCACACTTCAATATCTAAGTTGTCTCTTTTATCTTTTATTTACATTTATAATCATTTAAACATTCAACTTGAACTTACAAATTTCATAGAAACAATAGAGAAAGAAATAACATTTCATTTATATTTATTCAATATGCTCAACTAAGACAAGACCAAAATAATACATATATATTAGTCATGATATAAACAAACTAGCTCATCTCGAAGAACACATGACTATAAATAGAAATACTACTAGAGGCGAGAATATAGCTCATCCTCAAGCTTCATTATCTTTTCTTGAAAATATGAAAAAAAATAACATAATGAGCATTATAGCTCAGCAAAGCACCAATATCTACAATTAAAATCAACGTGTATTATATACTCAATCATATTAGTTGCACATTAAATAACATAATGACATTTAAGTTATACATTAATATGTTAAATATCAATTTAATAGTCAAAATAAATGGTCATTTGTAATTAATTAGTCTTATTTATCATATTATGTCAATAAATAGTCGTCAGTCTTATTTCTCATATATGTCATATACTTTCAGTGTACGTATTCATATAATATGCTATATATGCACACACATCAATATTATATGGTCCATATATTAATGCTACCAATTTATGCATGTATCAATACAAGATTCAGCAAGGCAGGACAATCCAATTTTAATGTGATGTTTTCATTATCTCATTTGTTATTTATCATATCTATCGATATGTCAACCTAATCTTATCTTTCATTTATTTCTATTTATTATTTTTTTATAGATAGCTTTCAATAATCATTTAAAATTCATCAACCTCTACCAGTCGGCATAATTAAATTATCAAATATAGGCTACAACCAGGATAACACCAAACCATCTTTAAAGGAAAGTCTACCCACCCTCCTATGTATGGTATTATGTTTTAATAACCAACTTGGGTTTGATGGTCGTAGAGCGATTTTTGTTTGTTGGCCTAGTTGGGATATTTGTTCTTCTCGAGGCAGATTACGTTTTGCTTATTTTAGTTTTCAATAATTTGATGTTTTTGATATTTTTAGTTCAAATTTGTAATTCTATTACTGAAGAATGAGGATAACTTTATTTGGCAAAACTTTTACCGATTAATTTTTTATATGTTATAAATATTAAGATTATAAATAATTTGATAATATTCTAAAAATGTTTTGCTGGGTGATTTT
The DNA here is from genome assembly GCF_001605985.2 of Dendrobium catenatum. Classification (NCBI taxonomy): domain Eukaryota; kingdom Viridiplantae; phylum Streptophyta; class Magnoliopsida; order Asparagales; family Orchidaceae; genus Dendrobium; species Dendrobium catenatum. Next base: position 1,034,915 of record NW_021319154.1, on the reverse strand, counting down.
GAAAAAGCAGTAATTTTTGCCAACTTAAAAATTTATTTTAACATCTAAAAATTGTGTTTTAATTCAATTAAATCTCCAAAATTATGTTTCATACAATCTCTTATAATTTGGTTATGTTTTTAAATTGTGAATTTTTGGTCAGTAGTAATTTTGTTTTTTACAGTTAATGCATTTTATTAATTTTTGAATTTAGTCCAATTATGCTTTAATTAATGACATGCATTAAAACATATGAAAAAATTTGATGTGATGTGACATGATGGAAGCACTAGTGAGCAACCGAGGTAGAATTCTGTTATCGAAGTATTGTGATAACGGCGTTTGCGGGCTACCGAGGTGGGATTCTATTACCAAAATATTATGATGTCTATGCTAGTGGGCGACAGAGGTGGGATTTTGTAATCGAAGTGTTATGATGCCGCCATTAGTGGGTGACTGAGTTAGGATTCTATTATGCCAGTGCGAGTGGATGCTGATGTGGGATTTTGGTAACGAAGATATATAAAAATTTAATCTTAAGATTTATTTAATTAAATCAATTAATTTCAGTATTTATTTAATTATATACAGTTTTAGTATATGATTCAGTTCAGATTTCAGGTCTTTTAGTTTTAGTTATTGATTTTAGTTTTATGCTACGATAGCTTACTAAGTTATGTTAGCTCATCCCTGCTTTTGATTTTGTTTTCCACTTCAGGGAAGAGTAAGGAGCAAGCTAAGCAGTTTGGATAGCAGGCTCCAATCTATGTTGTAGGTTTGTTCTGGTTAGTTTTAATTTTTATAGGCTTAACTTTTATTTTGTTATTCTCTCTCTTGCCAAGTACTGTTATAAATAGACTTCAAGTTATATGTTTTTGGATGATATATATAGAAAATTATGTTGAGATTTAGTTATCTTCCGCTTTATATTGCATTCAATAGTGGCTAGCTCTATGCATTATATAAATTGAAAGTTTTATTTCAGTACTTCTCCAACCAGATCTTTGGTCCAGTCTTACCATAATCTGACATGATATGACATGTATGATATTAGGTCATATCGGGTTCGGTTGTGACACCCTACCTTTTACCCTTTTATACCCTTTGTACTCTTTTTTTAGTCTTTGGAGATTCATTGATCATTATTATGTAGGTTTTATTTGTGGAGAGATAGTCATCTAATTTTATTTTAATAATTCACCCTCCCCATTTTAAAGTATTGGTTGTTATATTAATATAACATTCATTGAATTATAGTCTTTCTAGATGTTAACTCAGTTGAACCAAAGCAACTACAGTTTCATTTATCGGGAGTGTCTCTTGAAGGTATCACTATGTATAATTTTTCTTAGGGAGCCTAATCTTTATAGGAGATTGATCATCCCATATTCTTCGTTTTATTTTATTTAAATTTGATGATATGATTTCTCATAAGTATTTTACATGAGCTATACAACCGCACTAGACCTCTTTTCGTGTCGCTTCTTATGAAATTCTTAAACTAGAAGAATATCAACACATTATCATTCTTTTTTTTCCTCAATAATATGCAAAAAGTTATTTCTTCATATGTTTACTAACATGGACTTCTTAATGAATGTGCTTCAATACTTAAAAAATTTAATCACTGGCAATCTCTACTTTAAATCTCGTCCATCAGATTCAAAAATGATATTTTTTCAAATAAAAAGTGGCTAGAGAGAGCCTTAAAAATTTTTAAATAAAACCTAAATTAATTTTTAAGTTATTAAAATTTATAGTAAAAAAATTAACCTAGGAGCTTACCTCAAGTAGTCCAAATCTTAGAAAAACATAAAATAATAAACAAATAGAAAAAAGTATCAAGTTAAAACTATTTTTGACTTATAACCCTTTTCAACCTTCCTAATATGGTCAATCATGTCAGCTTGGCACATGGGTATCATAATGCACTTCATGAAATTTTTTCAAATATACATTTTTAAATTCTCGTCCCCATACAAGTAGCTCAACTTTGTCGATGAGATTATTAGCATCAAATTATTTCACTAATTTTAAAGTCACACCCCTGATTCTATATGTGGCCCGACAATATAATTCATCTCTTCTAGTATGATTAGAGCATACACAAAAATATATAACAAAATAACTCAAATGAGCGAAACAAAATGTCGTGATTGAATCATCTTCAAACCATGATCAAATCACTGTCTAACCATGATCAACTAGTCCGCGATCCTCATTCAAACAATGCTTCGTCATCTTAAAATCATGATCGAACTATTCTCAAACCATGATCAAATAATCTTTAACCACTATTCTTTGAACAATGCTCAAACCATGATTATACAATCTCTTATCATCATTCGAATAATCTTCTATCATCTTCAAGCATCCTCAAGTCATGATTGAATATTCATCAGTCATCATTCAAATAATCTTCGAATGATAATCATACCATGATCAAATCATCTTTGATTATCATTTAAACAATTGTATTCATCATTCAAACAATAATTGATTATCATTCAATCAACTTCAAATCATGAATGCACCACAATTGTACCATGATCGAATCACGATCAAACTATGATCATGTCACTTCAAACCGCGATCATTCATCTCAAACATATTTAATCATGGCTTGTTCATGATTAGACCATGGTTTGATAATTATTCAAATTATGATCAAAGAAGGTTGGGAGAAGGTACAATCATGGAGCAATCATAGCTTGAAGGTTTTATGAACATGATTCAAAGATCATTCAATCATGATTTAAAGATTGTTTGATTATGATTTAATCACGACTTGAATATGAAGATGGTTCAAATATGATTCTAAAAAATTTACATCAAATAATATGATGACTATTAGAACTTTGAGTATAGGGTTTAGAGTACGAATATCACATTTAACATTAAATAATTAAATAGAAATATTCACATAGAGAGTCTGACACCATGAAAATATGTCGCACACTCCATAATCATTCAAAAAAAAAGAGAGAACATTGACAAGAAGGACTAATGAGCTCCCATAATTAAAAGATTATATAATTATTCATCGAGGATTCCAATATGTAATTGTTAACAAGCAAAATAACATTTTAAACATATTTTAAAAAAAAAAATAAAGAACTGATTATATTTTCTTAATTTTTTCTTTTTTGAGACTTAGATAGTTAAAATTTTATTATTGAAATTCCAAACAAGGCAATCGACAATTATTAAAAAAAAAAAAAAAAACTTTTTCCCACGTGCCCGAAATTGAATAGAAAACAGCTTTACAATGACCAAACAAATCAATGGCGCCGTTAGACTCGCGTGGAAACTAATGACGGAAAATTTAATCCTCATTGAATTTTCTCCCGCTTTCCGATCAGTAAACGAAAAAAATAACGTCACGGCTCACTTCACAACAATCGTATGTGGCGGTTATGAATGGATTAGGTAGCAAAATTGTCAATTAAATTCAGAACAATAACACATACTTCTATATAAAATAATTTTATTGCGTTTCTTGTAGTGGACTTGGATATTGGGGGATGAAGACAGTTGACCTGGGTGAGGGCTAGGAAGAATTATTCTGTGCGGATTGTGGAGGGCGTTTGAGGATTAATAAAAATATGTCACGTCACCTCATTGGTGGGTACCCAGCTCGGTACATGCACTCGGTACTGCTGGGTACCCAGTGCTTAACTTGACGGTTCTCCCGTCAGGTCTCCGTACAGAATAAAAGCTCGAGGGCTAGGCACTGCGATAGAAGGAGAGCCGACCTTCCTATGTAGGCCCAAATGATTGAAACTTAAAGTTCTTTGGGTTAGTTCCCTTGTTGAGGCCCACTGGATTTGTCTTTTTTTTTTTTTAAATTCACCAGCTATCTACTAGATACTTGTGAAGGAACATGCGATTATATATTTAGTTTCTTGATTCAAGGGCCTATTGATAGGCAAATGATAAAAAGGATGAGTGAAAATTTGAATCTTAATTATTAAGATAAAAATGAAATAAAAAAATAAACGTAGAGTTGCTAGTCTATTTTTATTGTAGGCTCGATTAATGTGTTGATTTTGCATTGATGACTGTTGCGTCTTGAAATATTCGTGGTTGTAGAGAAATATAAATTTTAACGTCTTAGGTTTGTACAAAGATCCAACACGCATACAAATAAAAAAAAGGGTGCAACATTCATAAAAAATACCAAGATTTTTACCTGGAAAACTCTAAAAAGGGGAAAAAACCACATGGCCAAATTTGAATGAATCCACTATTATTTGTAGTCGATTATAAATGAGGCCTTTCTTTGGGGGAAGGCTTCGACTTGATGTAATAAATATACATCATATAATGTGCATTATATGATGGGACTTGAAAATCACTATTGATATGTTTGTTTGGCCAGTAGAGCCATGATCGGCGGGAAACGGAGGTTGGAAAGAACATTGTTTGAAGACAGAGGTCAGAAGGACCGTTGTCGGCGGGCGATGGAGGTCGGAAGGACTGTAGTCGACGGGCGACGGAGGTCGGAAGGACTGTTATCTGACGATATATATAGGTCAAAAAGATCGTAATTGGTGGACGACGAAGGTCAGAAGGATCGTTGATGGGTGGAAGTCCAGCTTCAGGTAGAAATCTTGTGATGGGTGAATGTCTTGCATCAGGTAGAAGTTCGAAGAAAGTTCAACGACGGGCGAAAGTTTGGTGTTGGGTAGAAGTCTGATGAAAGTCGGGCGATGGGTGGAAGTTCAGCGTCAGGTGGAAGTCCAACGAAAGTCCGATGACGGGCAGAAGTCCGACCATAGGTGGAAGTCCGGAGACGGGTTAAAGTCCAATGAAAGTCTGGTGATGTACAGAAGTCTAGGGACGGGTAGAAATCCGATATTTGGAAGAAGTCTGGCGATGAACAGAAGTTCAGTGATGGGCGTAAGTTCTGCTTCAGGTAGAAGTTTGACAAAAGTTCGATGACAGACAAAAGTTCGGTGATGGGAGGAAGTCCAGCATCGGAAAGAAGTCCGGTGACAGGAGAAAGTCCCGCGTCGAGTATAAATCTGGCGACAAACGAAAGTCTGAGTCAGGTAGAAATCCGACATTGGACATGAGTCTGATGAAAGTTCGATGATTGACAGATGTCTGGCGACATGTGGAAGTATGAATTTAGGTAAAAATTTGGTGACGAGCGAAAGTCCGTCATTGGTTGGTGGTCTAGGAGGAACATGGTCGCAAGAGAAATATCTAATTTATCTTCCTCTCTCACTTTTTTGCTTCTTGCTTGGGACTGCTTCCTCCCTATTACCATGAGAAATGAGGGGTCTATTTATAATTTTTTGAGAGTGGCATGACTTATAAATAAGAGGAAGATCAAGGGTAAGTTGTGAGTGGTTTGATTGGACGGCCGATGTTGAATCCCTTGATTGTGGACCGCTTATTGGGCATTTGAATGTCTTAATGATATCAAAATTTGGCGATCTTAGGCTTGTTAGATTCATCTCGTCAAGCCGCTCGATTCGACTATAAGCATGTCATTTTTAGAAACTATTTGGTAATCTAAATTAGGATTTGAACCTTTTGAACGCATTTCGGGTCTTCGATTTGGACCCATTTGGGCTCGAATTGAGCCAAATTTGGTGTCATTGAGTTCATATTTTTGAGACATTAAGTTTGATTGTATGTTTACTGAAATTGGAGTTTATGTGGTCTCCAATTTAATTTTTGAAGTTTCTAACTTGATTTTGCCTAGAGATTCATGTTGATCAAGATAATTTTTTGATGATATATCAATGACGATCATGTGATACCACAATTTTTTAAGCTCCTTGAAATAAGGCCTTTGTGCTATATAAAAGTTACTATTTTCCCTTGGTGACTTAGAAACTGCAAGTATTGAGACATGAAATCTACAATCTTAGCTAGATCATGGGCAAAGGAGTCTATGAAGGTTGCCTTTCACAAAAGAAGGGCTAATAGGTTCAAAAAGAAGAAAAGTGAGCCTTCATTAAGTAAGGGGGTTGATGGTGGGGCCCATGTCATCTTGAAGATCCCTTAACACTTCATGCTCCCTACTAAGATAATTAACATTGAACTTGGGAAGGTGCTGAAAATCACTAACTTGTAGATATAATGGTTGCACTACTGAGCCCACCATTACTAGTGCCGGTGTTTGATCTCTAGAGAGGTTTGACCTCTTTTCTAAAAAGATGATGAGCCTTTTAATTTGTGTATGATGAGGTAAGTGTCTCTATGGAGTGCAATTGTGGTGACTCAAAAAGAAGAGGTTGGCTCTATTGAAGTTAAGGTGAATTCATGAGTGTCTCTAATTGGGACAGGTAAGAGAGAAATGGATAAATTTAAGGTTTCCTCATTGAGAGACACTTAATTTCCTAATCAAGTTGTTGTGGTGCCCACCAAAAAAGCTAGAGATGATGACATCGGAGTAGGGGGGCACTCAACTAGTATACGGGGTGATTATTTTTTGTAACCAACTTCTCACAATTCCCTTAGAAGTTTTAAATAGAAAATTTTATATTGATGATGTTTCATTGTTGAACACAAGGGCACCACCCACATAAGAAGTCTAGGATGTCAAGCCTTTGGGAGTAAAAAAATTTGCAAGGGCTAGAAAGTAGCTATGAGATGTTATAGTCGAGCTAGATGAGACCACAAACTGAGAAGGTAGAGGAGCACTTCTAAAAATACCTGAATAAAATGTCTTAGGGCTAGCTATCTTTTGGTCACTATGCTAATATCCTTCCCAAGGGTTAATCATGTTAGATGAAGTAGCAGGGTGACTCTTGAGAAGATGATGAATCTCCAGAGTGTGGAAGGTGAGGCTAACAACCCAAGTGGTGGTGTGAGCTCGGAGGAAGTCATGCTGAGGAAGGAGGTTACCTCCTTTAAGTAGGAGATGAGAGGGACCTTTAGTCAAGTGAACACGATTGGCTTCACTAGAGGAGGGATGTTCCTCTTAGGCTACTTAGAAGGTTTAAGGTCATTATTGTCTAAGATATCGAGTGATCTAGTGTGCATGGCTTTTCACGATGATGAGTGGCGTCGCTCCACTTTTGATTTATTACTGTAATGTAATGTGTGTGCGCTTGTCAAGACTTATGTAAACAATATTATCACTAATATTTTTTTTTCTTTTTGGGATAATTTATTTTGCTTGATTTTATGTTTTTTTACTTCTCATAATGTCGTAAGTACTATGTATGAAGTGAATGCTATTATCTTTTAATCATTGTAGAAAGTATTCTAGTTTGTTATTGGAACCTTTTTCACCATGTCTCTACAATGTAGACATTTAAGGATGGGTACGTTAAATTTTTGTTGATTATGATGAAGTTGAATGGGCTAGCAAATAAAGTAAGGGACTAGAAAGCCAAGTTTGTATTTGTTCAGAGCTCAATCAAAGTCATAGGGCTGATGTACTGATTTTCTTACCCCAAAGTAAGAAAAATGTGCTCATGCTCACTAAGGATGAGGAGTTGGTTTTGAAGTAGGTCAGCAGGAAGTCACTGATAACACTATACCACCTTGGTTATCATAATAATTATAAGAATATTAATGACAAGTTCTTTACCTAGTTAATTTTGTTAAAAAAATTTCTAAGTGTTCAACTCACCTTAACATTTTTTTTCTCACGTGCAAAGTATGTAACGAGGTATAATGACCCTATGGAGCTCTTACTATTGAGGTTCTTGGATATGTCATCCTTATAAGGTGAGGAGGAGGAAGGCGACCAAGTAGGGGCAGCTCCCACCATAGGGCCTGTTGAGGTCAAAAGGGGAGAGAAGGGGAAACACCACAAAAAGATAAGGATTGATGTGGGGGCTCGTACTCACGCCAAAGTGCGAACTACAAAGAAACTGGTGGCACCAAAAGAATAGAAATTGCCTCATAAGATAATTGAAGTTTCTTGATTGTCAAGGTTCCAAGGGTGCCTTTTCATACATAAGGATTCATCATAAATGATGAGGGGGCAAGGAGATGGGATGAGGAGTCAAGCAACCCCTTAATGCTGGAAGTGATGTTGCATAAGAGAAATTGGTTATTGAGGAAGTGGTGCAGAAGGTTAGAAATGATGGGAGTGCGTATCACCTGATAACTCACTATAAGAGGATATAGACGACTCCAACGATGAAGGTGGAAGGTGATAAACTTGGTATCACAGCAGTTATTAAAAAAATTGGATTGTAACCAGTGCTATGAGAATTGATTATGTGCGGGAAAGAATTTGGATAGTATTGATTTTTATTTCTACATTTGATTGATTGATCTAGATGTCTATGAATGTTAAGTTTATGTGTGTTATTGATTAGGAAAGAGGATTCTACCAGTGAATAGATGGACCCTACCGATCAAGATGTACATAATGGATGGAGTGCTGCAGTAGCTCCAATGAGTTCAACACACGATGCATCTAGCTAGCATGCTTGCACAAGTTATGCATGATGCTCAGAGTAGATAGATGGAACATAAGGAGTTAGAAGTGTATAAACATCTGCAATTGTTTTGTAAGTTGAAGTTCCCATTGTTCAAGGGAGTTGTAGATCCACAAGCAGTAGAGGACTAGCTGTTGAGGATAGAGAAGATATTTAACGAAATGCAGTGCCCATAGAATAAAAAAAGTGCCACTTACAATTTTCCTATTTGAAGGAAAAGTAGATAGATGATGGTTAGGATAACAACGGGAGAAATTTTAAGGAAAGATGAATGTAGCCTGACAACAGATATAAGAGGCTTTCATGAGATTAGAGATGGGGACCTCAATTGGTCAATACCACTGACAAAAATTATACTGGTTTCTGATAGGATTGAAGGATGACGTGAGACATTCACTTGTACCCCTAAGGATTCAGAAGTTTTTGGAACTGGTTGAGAAAGTAAGACTGGAGAAAAATGACTTGGTTATTCCACTGCTCATATAAGATATGAGTAAGATGAGATCAACAGATGAATAGCTAGGAGAGAGAGAGAGAGAGTAGTGAAAAGAGGGGTAAATTTTCAAACAATATAAGAGGATCTATATTTGAGTATAGTGTGGGTAATATATAAGAGTTTCCAAGATGTGGGTGGTGATATACATAACATTGTTATTAAATTATAAGACAATGCTTCAGATGTGGTCAATATGGACACATGATGAAAGATTACCCATAGAGAGGATTGGGGGAGAGACTTCGATCCAGGAGAGATAAATCTAGACAGGCATATGGCCAGAGGCTTGCAGGATCTCGAATGTTCAATCAAGGTTTGTGAGCAAGACATCTGGAAGAAAAGGGGTTGAAAGTCAATAGTCAGCTACACCAGCACAGTCACCCATATGACCTAGAGTTTATAATCTGCCCAAGTCAAGTGATAGAGATGCACCTGGAGGATCCACAAGTAAAATTTTAACTTATATAATTATAATTACATATGAAATAATTGATTGAAAATTATTGTATAGCATATTGAGTGATTGAATGATATATGTGTGTGTGATTGCTTGAGTAAATTCATGATTGATTAAATGTAGTGATATGTACTAATTTTAAATGAATTTAAATAGATTGCTTGGTTTTGAATTGTATTAATGAATTTATATTGTTTTATTAATTTGTTTAATTATTTTAAGCATGGATATGTCAAGAGCTATATTTTTTTAAGGTGGTGAGATTATAATAACCCAAAATTTATCTAGTTAAATAATTTTTCTTAAGAGTCATTATAAGTCAAATTTAAAAATTGTCTTTGTTATCATGATAATATTATTGAATTTTAATTATATTAATTTTTCAAGATTTTTTTGCATTGGTGTAAATCCTTAAAATATTTTCACATATCAAAATAAGTAGGGACTTTGGAACTGTAAGGTGTCCATTTTGCAAATGTATAAATTTTATCAAAATTTTTTAAATAAAATGATCTACTTAATGAATATTTTTTTATAATTTTTAAAGCTCCAAAAGAATTTATATAAATTTTATTTAGGACAAAAATAATAATATAATATTATTTAATTATATAAATATAAAATTCATTAACTGAAAAGCATTAAATCTCATTTCCCTAATTCATTAGGCTAAAACAGAGTAGTTAGGGAAAAAAAGAGAGAATGTGAGAAGATAGAAAAGAGAAGCTTGGCTTAGAGGCTGTATAATGATTTTTGTTTGTCAGTCTTGTTGGGATATTTCTTGTCTCGCTATAAGGAACTATGACCCTATTTTAGATTTTAATATTTTGATATTTTTAATATTTTTTAATTAAATTAATATTTTTATTCTACCAAAAAATAAAGATATATTTATATTGATAAAATTTTTACCCCATAACTTTTGATTTGCGATAGATCTCATTAATTTGAGTATTTTGATAGAATTAAATTTTATTTTCATTGGTTAAACTGAAAGATATGATTTTTGAAATAAATATATATCAGATAAATTTGATAGATTTCCCTACATTTTATGTATTACTACATTTCATATGTGACATTGATAAAATTATAGCATTTGAATGTAAAGGAGGCTAGATGGAAGAATATTTGTTAACAAACATAAAGACTAATACCAATTAATTGACTGCTTGGCCTAATTAAGACTGATATCCAACTAGAAAATAATTATAGTTGATCAATACCAATCAGTTACAAGTTGTGCCTAATTAATATTGATACCTAATTGGTTAATGATTGAGGTTGACTAATACTAGTTAATTAATAATTGGGCCTAGATTAAGATTGATATTGAACTGAGTAATAATTGAAGTGGAATGTCAAAATTATCACATTAAAGATGTTGTGTTCATGATTTCATTTGCATGATAGTGCATTGAACTCATAGATAGATAAAAATAAAATTGCGCTAGCATTCATATTGATATAATATAGTATAACATACTAACATGACTCATCGAGTGATAATACTCATATAATTTAATAGATCTCATTAATTGGAGTATTTTGATAGAATTAAATTTATTTTGATTGGTTAAATTATTTTTTTATAATTTAATAGATCTCTTTTAACTTCAATGATCATATTAATTTCAATATTGAATTTTGAGATTTATTATTGCTCATATTAAGTGATGATTAATTTTGACTAAAATAGAATATATATATATATATATATATATATATATATATATATATATATATATATCATTGAAAGCAGTAATAGAGTTTTGGTTATCTAATGGAATTTTTAACTCATTATGTGGATATTATTGATTTTATGTCAGGAAAAGGTCAGGATCATGAGTAGTGATACTGATAAAGATCGCCAGATTTCTTATATTTTATTTTGTATTTTTTTATTTTTTTATAGTCAAGAGTTTGTGATACGTGAACTGATCTTTTGGCTATTGTATATTGATTTTGTGAGAATAAATATAGTAAAATATTTTGAGGTGCTTTACTGGATATATAAAATTGTTATTTTGATGATTTATAGAAGCCCTGATTGATTAATTAAAAATATAAAATAGATAATTCTTCCAAATTTGATTCTTGTGTGTTACAAGGGTGAAATGCTTCATGATGGTGTTATGAACAAAGTCAAGTAATCCACTCTAAGATGACCGAGTACTATATAATGGCTCTCTAAACTGATGAAATTAGCTTTTCTTTGATGAATAGTTGATCAACTTCTTAGCTCCTTATCATCAATTAGCTTTGTTGAAGGTGAGCAACTTAGAGAGGGCCTATGGTTCGATCCAAAAGTACTTGGAAGAAGAGCGATCAATGAAGCTCACCATGTAAGAGAAGGTGGATGAACTTCAAAGAATCCTTACCAAAATGAGGGAGACTCTTCATGATGAGTTGTTGAAGGAAAGCTCACTGGAGAAATTGAAACAAAAGGTTGAGGAGCTCAATGAGGTATGAACATCAAGGTGATTGAGGATTTTTTTTAGAGTGAAGAGAATGATGGTGTGAATGTGACTACTGAATGAGTTGCACTTATCTATCACATACATTTTTCTCTTTTATTTTTTTTTTTATTTTTTTTTTTTTTTGCGTCCCCTAAGGAAACTGTGCATTTAAAATTTTCTCATTGAATGATATGCGATGCTATCATATGATACAATGGGTGAGTGTCTCACTCTTCCTCAATCCCAAAAAGTTATGGATGAGATGAGATGTTATTAGGAGATACAACTGGTGAGTCCCTCCACCATCCTTTAATATTTTACATAGAAAGGAATTTGATATCACCTAAAGTCCTAATAACATGATTTTATATCTTTAAACTCATATTAATTAACATTGACATTGAACTTAGATCCCTAAATATCATTAATTACTTTCATTTCCATCATTATTAATCCATTTCATCCTCTAATGTTGATGGCAATGGTGAGATGAAATGCTATAAGGGGTAACAACATGTCCTAAACCCTAAATTATAAGGTTTGTTGCATTGCAACTTTCATATACAGCTGGAGGTAGGGGTGTCAATTTCGGGTCACGGGTCGGGTTCGGGTCGGACCCGGAACTGACCCGGGTTCAAACGGGTCTACCCTAACCCGACCCGGTTAGGCAAACGGGTCGAAAATCCTAACCCGAACCCGACCCGGCGGATTGTCGGGTTGACCCGACCCGGAACCGTGACCCGAAGTCACCGCACCGCGGAGCGGCAGCAGCGCATTCGCGCGAGCGCGGGCGGAGCGCGGGAGAATTCTTTTTGAAGTAGAAGGCTTTCATCATAGCCATTAGGAATTATCAAGAAGATTATCAGATTCATGCACACTAAACTCATATGTAATCTTATAGCAACTTAGAAGAAAAATAATAGCTCATTTTGAAACGGAGATCAAGTCCGCACGATGATCATGAAACTTTTTTTTATATATATAAAATTGGTACACATTTCTCATATATAATTACGCTGATATTCTCACAATCGTTATATCAAAAACTAATATTTTTTTTTTTAAAAATTTCATAAATTTTTTATATATTTTTCAATTACAATATATTTTTGGTTAATTTTTATAAATTACAAAAAAATTTATTAGCTTAAAATTCTAAATTTTCTCAAAAAAAAAAAAGTTTTAAATAAAAAAATAAAAAATATTATAAATATTTCTCTTTATATAATTATTAAATAAATATATTATTTTTTAAAATAAAGAAGATTGACTCGACCGATGGAGCCAATTGACCAACTATTAATATTTATAAATATTTATGAATTATGATTTCAGGTGCCAATAATTTTCCCAATAATTTAAATGTGCCTAAAAAGAAAGCATATAACATTGTCGAGAGGAATTCTGATTTCCATATAGAGGCCATCGAAATTTTTTATTCGTCTCACTATCACCCCTTTTTTTCTTCCACTCCTCTTCTCCCTTCCCTCGACACCCAATCCCCACCCATGGCCGCACCCAACGCCACCACCACCCTCCACGTCATCGCCGTCCCCTACCCCGGCCGCGGCCACGTCAACCCCATGCTCATACTCTCGCGTCTCCTCGCCGCCCGCCTCCCCCCTCCTGCCGTCGTCACCGTCGTCCTTACGGAGGAATGGCTCTCCCTCGTCGGCGGCCCCGCCGCCGCGCCCCCGGGCGTTCGCTTTCACACGCTTCCGAACGTCATCCCCTCCGAGAACGGCCGCGCCGCTGACATAGTCAAATTTATGGAGGCCGTTTACACGAAGCTGGAAGAGCCCTTCGAGAAGCTGCTAGATGAGTTGGACACGCCGGCGACGGCGATCGTTGCGGACACGTACTTGCCGTGGGTGGTGGATGTTGGGAAGAGGAGGGGCGTTCCGGTCTGCTCCTTGTATACTATGTCGGCGAGCTTCTTCTCCGCGCTTCTAAACTATGACCGGCTGCCGGGAGAGACAGGTCCGTACTCTCTCTTCTTGCCATGGAAAATTTTTTGTTTGTCTTTTTTTCATTAGAAGATATTATTGTTTAAAAATATTTTATAAGTTAGTATAATAAATAAATTATTAATATTACATGAGAGATTTACATACATACCACCCTATATTATTCTATTTATATATTTAACACATAAAATTTTAATATTACATATAAACCACACATAGTTTCATATCAAATATGAGTGATAGAAATGAAATATATGAGTGATATGAAAGAAATATGAGTGGTATATTTGATATTAAAATAGTATAGGATGATATGTATGTAATATTAAAGTTTTGGGTATTAAATATGTAAATAGAATGATATAAAGTGGTATGTATGTAAATTTCCCTAAAATTTAATATAGATCTAATAGCTTTTTAAGTGCAGAAATTTAGAAAAGGCTTTAGCCTTTTTATTTTATTTTAACCAAATTTGAGTTAGGGGGGCCAAATTAAGTGCGGGTCAGAAGATTTTTGAGGTAGATGACTCTTCTAGATCAACCCAGAGTTAGTCACGCCGCTAAGCGCCTTTTCGAAATGATAGACATGAATTCTCCGTTTAAAAAAAAAAAGACTTTAGACAACTTTTTAATGTAGAAATTTTTTAAAGAAAAAAAATTTATTCTAAAATATTATTTTAAAAAATATTTCAAAAAATAATAAAAAAACTAATTATAATAATATAATTTATAACAAAGTTAATGTGTTATTTATATAAGTAGTCATTGCAATTAGCAATTAGCAAATACTTTTGTCTTTTTTACTCCTCTCTTCTCTCAATCCTACATTTTACTGTACAATAATTGCCTTGTACACGATACCTTGAGATTACCCCTCTATTTTGGCAAATTATTAGGTCTGATCACCAGACCTATTTATAGGTCCGGACATCCACTAAAAATTCGCCACGTGGAATGTACACGTGTCCCCGAAAATTTAAATCAAGTGTGTCAAAAGCGTAGGTAAAGTGCAAGTAAAGCACAGTCAAAATACATCTAAAGCGCAATCATATTGCAGTCCACGTGGCATGTCCGGACTTATTTTTAGATGAGGTGACCGGATCTAATAATTTGCCCTCTACTTCCGACTACCATCCGGCCTTGCCGATTCGAGCCTCCTGGCACGACCAACGGAGCCGTCTCCCATCCAGATCCTCCGACGACAGATCCAAGCTCTGCCTAATCTCCCCGTCGCTAGATCTAAGATTTAGCTATAGATCCCCGTCGCCCGATCAGCCCAGATCGGCTCCTTCCAAGCGATTAGCTAGATTGCATGGATAACCGGAGCTTCATCCCCGTTTTCTGGTTTCAATGCAACCCCAGTCAGTTGATCGGAAACTGCATCCTAGTCTTCAAGCTTCACATCCTTCGCAGCTTCTGATCTGTCCGACTTCTCACCAGCGTTTAACTCTACTAGAACTCATCGTTAATTCCGACGACTTTCGACTTCAGATCTAGATATCACTCAGCCCCCTGCCGATGTCTTGATAGAGCTCCAATCCTCGGTATCATCTACAAGCGAAACAAATGCCGATCTCCATTCCCCATCTACAATAATCTGATATCTACGATCCCTTCTCTCCATCCATCTCTTCGTAGAGCTCTTGAGCCCGCAGTTATCCATATCTCTCTGCAACGAAATCATCTATCGTCGCCGATCATCCAGAATCGGCCGCGGCATCTTCTCCTGACCTAGGCCGATCGTTATAAGTCGCAATCACCTCTTTCCATCATCAACATTGGTGATTTCTTGGTCAATCAGGCCATCTCAAGCCTCCAGATGCCCACCATGCCGGTTTCAATTAAATGTCCAAGTACAGCAAATACTGCAATTAAGGCTACAACATTAGGATCGGGTCACTCTTATCTAGCTTACAAAGGCGTTAGGGCTTTTGGTCATAGGCATAGCACCGGCTATTTTTTAGACAGGAAATGAGAATAGAGAAGATATGATATGCTTCAACGAGATGATTTTAACAAGCAATTCTTTAAATCTCCAATTTATAATCATTGTTTCTGTCTCTTTTCCTTGGATAACTTGGGTATAGTTGCCCATCTTGTAGTTGCCCATCTTGAGCTCTTCTTGATTCCAACCCTTCCTTAAAGCTTTATTTAGTATGAGCATTTCATATTTGGAAACTGTTTGTTGATTCAAAGTATGGATTGAACCTCCCGAATGTACTTTGGGTATTCGATTTGGACCCATTTGGGCTCGGATCGAGTTGAATTTGGTGTCGTTGGGTTCGTATTTCTGAGACGCTCAATTCTACTATAAATTTGCTGAAATCAGAGTTCAGATGGTCCCATGTTTAATTTTTGAAGTTTCCAACTTGATTCTGCCTCGAGATTCATGCCCGATCAAGATAATTTTTCGATGATATATCAAGCTTCAACTAGCTTCATCTCGCCATCAGTGATTGACTGTCAAATCATGATTTTTGATTAAATCCCCAGCAATATGATTAGAAGAAACTTTTTTTTTTGGATAAATCCCCTACTACGTTCTTGACAACTTCTTTCCTAATAACAGTCTTAATGCTAGTCTGCTTGAGCCTGGAGAGATTACTAGTATCCAGCCGAAGCACATTGATCAATAACTTCTTTAGCTGTTTTCATTGGTTTTGTCTTTGCTTTTTTCAAAGATAGTTTTGGTAACTATAGATCATCTATATACACTTGAAGCTTGTGGGCCTTTTTCTTGTGTCTTTGCAAGGGTATAACGGTTCTTTTCATACTAGAAATGTTTTCGAGCTTCTTCATCTTAGTAGAGAACAATGATAACTGAGGGGCAGCTTTCAAAAAATAGTAAGAAAGCTTTCAAAAAATAGTAAGAAAGTTGTCCCAAACGAATCCTAAATCAATGTGATAAATCTCATTCAATGTGGCAACTAATCTAGGCCGAGATAAATTCAGAAAGATTTATTGTCAAATTGAGAAACTAAGTTGCACTATTAGATCTCCTTTGGGTTAGATCAATCAAGTTATTATATAAGCCTAAAATGGATTTAGTTACTTGCAAGCTTTCATTGTTAAAGTTTTCAAGAGCCTTAGGGCTTCGGGTTAGGTCAATTAAGCTTTTATGTATAAACTTTTTTGTAATTCTTAATTGTAAACATTTTTGTAACATTGACAATAGACTTAAATCAATAAATAAGGTGTTAGATGATGAGCTTGATGCATGCTCATATTACATTAGCTATGTTCTTTCTAATACTAAAATCTAAGTAGATTCTTACAACTTTTCTCTCTAGACATCTCTTTCTCTCTCTTCTTTCATCTAAGGCTCAAATTGTGATCAATAGTAAGGTCCTGGTATCACCCTTGGATAAATTAGAATACAGTCGTCTTTAGATTGAGGCTTGATTTGGGGCGGCATTCTTCCTGCTTCTTAAAGCATCTTTCTATTGCACAAATTTTTATCTTTACAGTAGAAAACTGCTTTAAGAAACAGTAAAAAAACCGTTCCAAATGAAGCCTGAATCTCTTCAATATATTTATTCTTCAACACTCAAACTTTAACAAAAAAAAACTATTTAATTTGATTTTTTTAATTAGGAAAACTTTCTTTTTAAAAATATTTAATTTTGATAAGTTGTAAGTATTATAGATAGTAAATTTTCAAATTTGTGTTTTTTTTCAAGTTGTTTTAATCAAATATTTAGTTGATTCTGACAATTTCAGATCATAACATAATGATTTAAAATCAAAATCACCGCATTTGATTTTATATATAAAACTAATTTTATAAATCCTTTTGCTTTGTATCTGTATATTTTATTAAATTTTTATTCTTTATTTATTATGTTCTATTTTTAAATCATAATTATAAAAGCATTATTCTAGTTCATATTTTTTACTTTCATTCAATTTTCAATAATTTGATTGTGGCAGATTAGGTTAAAACCAGACTGAAGCTATTTAAATATTAATAAATTTATTGTTTTGATATATTTGATTTAATAAATTGAAGCAATCAAATGGTAAACAAGCTTTGAGGACCTACACAATTTTGTTAATATTATTAATTAAGGCTTCGTTTGGGATGGCTTTTTGACTGCTTTTTAAAGCAGTTTTCTTGGCAGATTAGGTTAAAACCAGACTGAAGCTATTTAAATATTAATAAATTTATTGTTTTGATATATTTGATTTAATAAATTGAAGCAATCAAATGGTAAACAACCTTTGAGGACCTACACAATTTTGTTAATATTATTAATTAAGGCTTTGTTTGGGACTGCTTTCTTACTGCTTTTTAAAGCAGTTTTCTAGTAGAAATTTTTTTTATTTTTGTACTAAAAAGATGCTTTAAGAAGCAGTAAGAAAGCTGTCCTAAATGAAGCCTAAATCTAGTGAAAATGTTCTTAAAGTTAAGACATTAAAACATATATTTTATGACTTTCATATCAAATTGGTTAAAGTTAAGACATTATTTTATTTTAAGATGTTCTTAAAAGTTAATTTCGTAGGGTGGGTATAAATTTATGTCCAAATCTTTTGAATTGTCTTGACTTGTTTATTATCACCTTATCTAGGCTTGGTTTGGGCTTGATTCAAGCTCTTTTGTTTGTGTTTGTTCATTTTAAATGGTTAATATTTATTTGGATTGCTTTTATTTCATGCTCGGTTCATTTTGTGCTTAACAAGAACAAATGAGCCTTATCGAGCCTACTAACAAAATAATTTTTTAGAGCTTATTCACGAGCATATCTAGCTAGTGTTTTTGACCTACCAAACGAGTAAATTCACAAACATATCTGATAAGTGTTTTCTAGTTAAAAAACGATGCCGTTTACAAACAAATGAGCTCAGAAAATGATTCTTCTTATAACAAGCATATTCATAAATACTTCAAACAAACAATTCAACAAACATCGACACATACCTCTTATTCATGAACAAATTCATTCTATTGAAAGAATATCATATTAAAAATGGAATTGATTTTTTTATAAAATAAGAATTATTTATTATAACAAAACTAAAAATTATGTGAAAATATATTAAATAAAGATTTAATTGAGCTTCTTAATAAGCTTATATCGAGCTTGTTCACAAGCTTTAATTGATAATGTTCATAAACATAAACAAGCTGAACATATAGTTGCTCAAGTTGTTTATTTAATGGTTGACAATTTTAAAGTTTGTTCAAATTTATTTGATTACATAAACAAACAATCATGAATGAGTTGTGATTGAGCTGAGCCAAGAATAAGTCGAATGCTTGATTCATTTGCAGCCCTAATGCTTGATATAACTAGTTATACTTTTGAGTGTCTAGAAATTTTAATTAGGAGATTTAAATACTTTCCACGAAATTTTATCTTATTTATAAAACTAATATCCAAGAATTTAAACTGAATTTGTAAATTAATATATTTAAATGAATTCATTAATTATTTTTTCAACAAATTTTAGAGAATAAAAATTGATAGTTTTGTTGTGTTCTTCAAAATTTGAATGTTGTTATTGTAATTAATAAATAAAGCATTTTGATATCATTTTTATAAATATACCAGATTTAAATGTTCCATGGAAGAAGTCCTGATTAAACTCTCTTTTTTTAAGAACTCTTGCTTGCAGCCTGACACAGCTACATATTTTTCAGAACTTGCAAAAGCAGAAGGCGAACTCCTATCAAAATACATTCCTGGCCATGGCTCTATTCGCCTCTCCGATCTCAGTTCATTTCAATGCCTTCACAAGCCACTTGAACTCGCCTTACAAGCCGTCTCAAAATCAACAGAAGCACAATGCCTCCTCTTCACCAGTGCCTATGAGCTCGAGCCTCACATCATCAGCTCTCTACGTTCTCAGCTCTCTTCCCAAGTCCTCCCCATAGGCCCAATCATCCCTTACTTAACCCTCCAACAAACCAATCTCAA
The DNA here is from genome assembly GCF_001605985.2 of Dendrobium catenatum. Taxonomy (NCBI): domain Eukaryota; kingdom Viridiplantae; phylum Streptophyta; class Magnoliopsida; order Asparagales; family Orchidaceae; genus Dendrobium; species Dendrobium catenatum. Next base: position 1,015,220 of record NW_021319154.1, on the reverse strand, counting down.
AACCCCCTCTCATGATGATGATGATGATGATGACTGCCTTACCTTTCTCAACTCGCAACCTCAAAGCTCAGTGCTTTATGTCTCATTAGGTAGCTTCTTGCCGGTTTCAAGATCTCAGATGGATGAAATTGCTTTTGGTTTGCAAGAAAGCAATGTCAAGTTCTTGTGGGTTGCGAGAGATGAGTCGTCGAGGTTACGGGAGATGATCGTCGGTGGCGGTGGTGATAGCAACGGAATGGTGGTGACATGGTGTGATCAATTGAAGGTGCTTTGCCACCCTTCTATTGGCGGGTTTTTGACGCACTGTGGGTGGAATTCGACGATGGAAGGGATTTTTGCTGGCGTGCCCATGCTTATTTTTCCGATAGTAGTTGATCAACCACCGAATGGGCGGCTTGTTGTTGATGAGTGGGAGGCGGGGGTGTGGTTGAGAGAGGATGCGAAGAGTGTTGAGGTGGTTGGGAGGAAAAAGGTTGCTGAATTGGTGAAGAGGGTGATGGATTTGGAAGGGGATGAGAGTAGGGAGATGAGGAAGAGGGTTGTGATGCTTAGAGAGGCTTGTAGGAGTGCGGTTGAAGAGGGTGGGTCTTCCACTGTTAATCTCAATGACTTCGTTGAGTTTCTCATACATGCAAAAGAAGATACTGCCAAGATATTCTGAGTGAAAATTTATTCGGGAGAAGAGATTTTATTTTTCTTCCGAACTCTAAGAATTGAATTGTAGCAGCTTGATAAAATTTATCTTGTATCTGGACTAAGATTTAGCTCAGTATCCCAAGGAGCTATTTTTTCACTTGCAGATTGAATGTCCATTGCTAGTTAAGATAAGTATGTTGCTTTATAAGAAGTTGAGTTGTATATGAACAGTTTCTATTCTATATATATTGCTGATTGTCTGTTTTCTTAATTTGTCTTAGCGAAATTCATGAAGGTTTGCTATGGAAACAAAGTGCAGGAGTTCGATTATTGAAATGGATCTCACTCTTTTTATCTCACAGAAACTTGTTTTCATTTTTTGTCTATGATAGGTTAATTCCATAGAAAATATCAATACTTGTTGACATCGTTACAGTTCATATAGGCTTTTTACTTACAATTTCAGCTTGTTCTTATCGATTCTGAGAGTTTGTAGTTGTTTTAGAATCTTTTCTGTCAAGCACTTGCACTTCAATCTTCAAAAGCACGAACAGTAATATTAACTAAATGGAAAGGGAAACAAATTTTTGATGAATGCAGCTGGAAGTAATTGATATTTTAATGCTCAATTTGCAGTTCAAAGTGTTAATAAATAGTACCTGGCTGCGTTTTCTCTGCAAAACCTTGGCTAGCTTCTTCTCATTAGCAGAAGTTCCATTAATGCTGTATCGGTAGGTGACATCTAAATTTCCCTTTTTATATCAAGTAGAGCATGCAGAGCAGATTTTGTATGAGTTTATGTAGAGTTTCAAAGATTAACCATAGCCTTTTGGGTCTTGTAACTAACATCTTTTCCACGACTTCTGCATCCAATGTGATTTCTTTCACTTGTTTGAGAAGTTAAATAATAAATTTTCAAGATTTTTTCAATAACATTGTTGTTAATCTGCATCAGTAGAGAAAGGAGATCATTCATCTTAGATTCTAATGAGTATTCACACATTGAAAAAATGCTAAAAGATAGGAGAATATTATATTTTTAATGTGCAAAATCTACTGAGGGAAAAACATGAGGTCATGCAAGTCAGAAAAAATGCACTAAAATCTAGTGGTACAAGTATATATTTCTATAAAGTGGAGGTGTTTGTATAATCTAAAGATTTAGACTAGAAAGAATGCCCCTTGCCTGTGGTGGATAATTGATAGGAAATACTTGGGTTCGCAAGTAAACCTAACCGAAATCAATACCAAAACAAGAGAAAACTGCTGTTTTCAGCAGAAAAATAGTAAATCGCAGCAGTTGTAGTGGAGAAAGCTCAAGGAAAATGGAAAAAAACAATATATTTCACTAGTAGATTCAAGAACACAAACAAAGATACAATTTCCTTCAATCCGAGAGGAAGGAATGACTCTCCAAATCTCTAGCCGTAGCCTAGAGCCCAAGAACACAAACCCTAGATCTCCCAACAAAATTCAAATGCAAGATAATCCCCCCTTTTCCTCCTAACCTCCTAATTAACCATAAAGGAGTTTTACAAAATGTCTAAACAGCCCCTCGCATTCAAAATTTCTCTCCCAAAATTCTTCCCTGGCCCCCGTCGACTTTGCTCCCTCCGCTCGGTTCCGCCTGTTGGCTGCGGTTCCGTCGCGAGAAGACCCGGACCGGTCCGGGTTGGACCGCTCCAGCCGGCCCCTCCTGGGCCGGCGTAACAATAATATAACACGATGTTATTGTTGATGGTTGTTGAATGGATGGCTCATCCAAAGAAAGAGCCATCCATTTGAACTATGATGGTCCAATTCAAAAAAAATAGACCAACTGATACAAATTGAACCTTCATAATGATTTCCTTGAGAAATTCATATACAATTACATCCTTAGGGACTTTTGATTAGGCTATGGTCAACCATGGTTGACCATAAAAAGCTAAATAACCCTTATGGGTGCACATGAACCAACATAGGCTTAAGAAACTTAATCTTTCAAATTCATGAAATGCTTTGCCTTCAAAAGATTCCATTAAGGGAGTAGAAGTCCTTAGATCCTGAGTGGTCCCATGGGTTGGCCAATCGTTATGTCTATATAAGGTTTAACCTAAAGCCAACCTTTATAGGTTAAGTAGATCAAACCTTTTTTAACCTTTAAAATAGCCAAACCATGTGGACCTTGAGCTCATAATAGGATGCCTACGTATGGAACACTGATAGGAAGTGCTTGAGTTCGCAAGTAACCCTAATGGGAAATACTTGAGTTCGCAAGCAAACCTAACAACAATTGGTAAAACAATGATAAAAACAAAGAAAATATGGTGGAAGAACAATCAAATGATAGATAATCTTATAGAAAGCAAAGTGAAACAAGAACAAAGCAAAGATACAAGAGATCCTCAATTTGAGAGGAGGGTCGTCTCTTCCAAATCTCTAGACAAGAGAGTCTAGAGCCCAAGCCGCCAAGAAACCCTAATTGAGAATAAATCCAAACATAATTCCTCCCTAATCCTCTCATGCTCTTTAATACAAAAGCTTTCCAAATCTAATTTCCCTCCCAAGCCCTAGCCGTCCCCTCCTTTTCAATTTGAATTCAATTGGACAAGTGGGACCCTCACCATGGGCGGGAAAACCCAAGGGAGGCGGAATGTTTCCACCTCATGTAAACAAACTGAGCTGGCTAGGCCGGTTCAGGGTGAACCGGCCTCACAATACCGTCCTCCCAAAGAATCACCTTGTACTCAAGGTTAAAATTAGAAAACTGATGTTTCACCCTCTCGAATGATTCCCATGTGGCCTCGTAGTTAGAAAGGTTCTTCCATTTGATCAAAACTTTCTTAGTTTCATCTTCTTTCTGGCGAACCACTCTCAGCTCTAAGGGTTCCAGAACCACCTCATATGTGAATCCTTGAGGCACACTTTTTATTGTACAATTTTAAATCATAGTTCGGCATATGATGTTGTTGTCACAAAGTCGTGTTGCTATTTAATTATATTCCTATGGTATAGACTCTTCTGAGTCATATCCAAATATCTGTTACCCTTGACATAAACTGTATGATTGACCATTAATATGTCTTGGTGAATTACTTGTGGAGTTGTAATTTGAATCAAGTTTCTCTGATTTGATGGGCATAAACTGTGGTGTAAATTAATGAATGTAAAATGTAATTGATATGATCTTTGGACTGTTCTGCTGCCAAAATTATTGGTAATGGTTGAGAGTAACATATACCACTTGTGTTCTCATAAGAAATTGATCTCCATTTATAGGCTATATGCTAATGGCTATGTATTTGTGGGAAAATTGGTAATGTGTAAATCAATTCGTTATGGATGGTGATATAATTGATTTAAAACTAATAAGTGTCTTTTCTTTTAATTAACAGTTGTTATTAAATGCTAAGTACATTTTTCTTCATTAGCTTAATTAATCTTGTGATTGATTAATGGAATTAATAACAGTTAAGGGTTCTCTAATAATCATTTCTTATATATATATATATTTATATATATATTGTGTGTGTGTGCATGTGTGTGATAAGTGGGAGACCACATAAAAATTCGACCTAGTTCATTTTCACGAAAAAGAAACTGAGAGCTCTTACTTGGAGAGGAAAGCCGGTTTCAGCCGGAGGAGGAGAACCTTGCGGCTAGGGCATCATCTTATTTGCTTGATGCAAGGGGAAATGTAAAATATAATATAAGAGCATTAATAAAGAATTTTCTTTCTCTTGTTTTCTATAGTATGTTTTTCGTTTTTGTATGATTGAGTCACTTGGTTATTCATGCTATAGCTCCATTCCTCCATAAGATCATTGTTCTTGACATGCATTGGTTGTAAGCTTGAATCGCAGGTGTAACCGTTCTTTATATGTTATTTGGAGAAGGTCGTTGGCAAGAAGAAATATCTAAATCCTATTTGTGCTTGCTTCAGTTTGGGGTTTTTTCAATTTACTGTTTTTGTCAAAGATTTGAATATATCTTATAATTTTATTGGATTACTATCTTCACATATCAATAAAAGAATTGAGATCGAGGTTTCTCCAACCTGAACTATGTAAATATTTATGTTCTTGTTCATGGTCTTTCCAAGTGCTTATGTTGGATAAATCATTCTTATTATAATCTTGTTTTACTATTGTTCAATTATAGTAAATTGCAGTTGTTACTTTGATTTTTGCAAAGATTTGAAGAAAGAAAGTTTGTTTATCTTGTAACTACTTTTTTTTAATTAATTATCCAAGTGAAAATTTTCATCTCTATCTTTTTAAAATTTAATAAAGATTGTTAGTTAAAATTTACTTTTAAACTTTGATTGAGAGTTTTGCAAATTTCTTAAAAGCTCCAGATATATATATTGCTCCTTGTACACCCAACAATTTGGTAACAGAGCATATTTATTTTTCAAGATTCTTTACAAAATATATGTTACAAAGTTTGACATGGAGAAATTTGATGGGAAGAACAATTTCAATTTTTTGGAAATGAAATTAGAAACAATTTTAATACAACAAGCAGTTCAAAAAGCTTTTTTATCTAAATCAGAATTACCTACATCTATTTATGAGCAGGAAAAGGTCCAAAAGGTCCATATACAGAAAAAGGTTTTTAGTTTAAACATTTTGTGTTTGACAAATTAGGTTGTCTCATGTAAAAATTGTCTGAATTATTGAAAAAATTAGAAGAATTGAATAGAAATTTTAATTAAAATTTAATAAGATCTAATCGTTGTCACCAAATAGTTTTAAGCTTTTAATCTTCTCAAAGTGAACTACATTTTCTAAATCGTACCTGTACCTAAACTGCTCAAATTGTGTTAATCGTTCTTCTGTTCTTTTTTTATTATTGTTTTGTTTTTTATCTGTCTGTGAACTGGGAATAGGAGTCACTTGGAATTGGAGATCTTATGCTTACATTAAATAAGATTAGTTGGAATAGGACGTTAAATGATGCTGGGTTTATATGGTAGTTTCAATAATGTTTTAAATAAGGTTACTCGTTATTGATTTGAGCATTATTTATTTACAGGAAGAGCTAGTGGTGGCAAATTGAAACATGCAAATGGGTTTTATTTTTCTATCCATGTTGATTTTAATGCTTCATGGATGAGAAAAGTGGAGGGTTGCATTAGGTAGTCGGCAGTCAATGTAAAACTTGTCGAATAATCATGAATCCTTTAAAAATTTGTGTTAAATGATAGGGTGTCTCCTATAAGCGACGTGCTATATGACCTGAATATAGTTACAAGTGTGCAATGGCCATTGCACCGGCGTCTAGGTGCAGTGTTAAATAGACAAGAGTTCTCACATATGTGGGCAATGAAGCTAGTCCATGAAGCTAAAATTGGGATTGAAATTTGGAATATAGGCTCCCTTATAGAAAATTAATGGAATTAATAGGTATTATATTTCATAGGAAAATAAATATTCTGTGCATTCAGGAAACTAAATGGGTTGGAGAGAAGGCTAAAGAGATTGATAGTTTATGATATAAATTATAGTATTGAGGTAGGAGTTGTACTAGAAATGGTGAATGTGTGATTACAGATAAGAGTTTGAAGGATAATGTTATAAAAATTAACAGAATTGGAGATAGAGTTATAACTTTAAAGATTGTTGTTAATTCTAAGATTGTTAATATTATAAGTGCTTATGCTCCTTAAATAGGTTTGTATATGAGTTCAAAATTTATATTTTGGAATGACTTATAGAATTAATATAAAAGTTACCTCTTGAAGAAAGAGTTTTTTTTTTTTTTGAGATTTAAATGGACATGTTGGTACATATATAGATGATTTTAAAAGCATTCTTGATGGCTATGGATTTGGAACAACAAATGAAGGTGGTAAAACTATATTAGATTTTTGTTTAGCTTATACTTTTTTAATAGCTAATACCTTATTTAAAAAAAGAGATAAGCATCTTATCACTTATAAAAATGGATATAGTAAAATACAAATTGATTATTTTCTTATAAAAAAATTAGATCATTTAGATTGCAAAGATTGTAAAGTTATTCCAAATAAAAATTTATGTACAAAACATCGATTATTAATTTTGAACTTTAAGATAAAGGGACAAAATAAAAAATAAAGTAAAACAATTTTATAGGATTAGATAGAGGCATTTAAAAATAGGGGTTTTTACATACATAACATCCAAAAATAGTAGACCTGTCAATTTCGGGTTACGGGTCGGGTTCGGGTCGAACCCGAAACTGACCCGGCACTATTCGGGTTCGGGTCGACCCGACCCGTTTTTGCAAACGGGTCGGTTTTCCGGACCCGAACCCGACCCGCTTCGGGTTCGGGTCAACCCAAACCCGAAAATTCCGGGTCGGGTTCGGGTCGGGTTTTCGGGTCGGGTCCAATATTGACAGGTCTAAAAAATAGCTTATTTACTCATCTAACATCTAAACCTTAGTATTTACATGCCTACCACCTTAATGACCTGATCCTCATCCAAATTAACACGCCGTTCGACTCCCGTGAAAACCACGTCGCGAATACATTCTCTCGTGCGCGGGAAACAGAGTAGCTCTCTCACATTGCTAGCAGCTCTCTCATCTCGCGTTGCCTGCAGCTTTCTCATCTAGATTTGCATTCATCTACCATCAGCTCACCTTCCCTCCTTCCCATTGGACCGACGCCGGTGCAGACCTCCCGCCAGTCGCGTTGCCTGCAGCTATCTCATATAGAGTTGCCTTCATCTACCATCTAAACTATTTAACGTTGCAGCTCACCTTCCCTCCTTCCCATTAGGTCGGGCCGGTGCAGACCTCCCGCCAGCTTAGTTTTGGCCGCCGGTTATATTCACGTAAATCCTGATAACGAATGATTTCAAATTGATAAGCTTCTTTACTGTAGCATCGTATGATGGATGAAATTGATGAAAAGCTTCAGCTCAATATTTCTTCACTTTAGCTTTTCTCTGTTTTTAGTTTTATGTTTTTTGCAAGTGAAGCCTCCTAAATTGCTTCCGCACTGCTCTCTACTGTTCATCTTCTTCCTCTTTGCTCTATTTTCTTTACGATATTTTATAATTTTCTGCAAAACGTTCCTCACATTTAATTTGAATCCAAATTTGTGCGCACAGCTGAATTTCTTGGTCGTTTCACTTTCTCCTCCTCATTATCTGTTGTTTGATTCTCGTATACAAGCTGTAATAGAATTCAAGCTCTGTTAGCATATAGTGCAACTTGATGGTTAATGAAAATGAAATGAAATCAATTTCATTTCCCAGCTTCCTGGTTATTTTCTCTACTTTTATTTGTCGAATTGCTGAATGAGATGAATCAGCCAATGCGAGATGAGAGAGCTGCTGGCAACGTGAGAGAGCTACTCTGTTTCCCGTGCACGAGAGGATGTATTCACGACGTGGTTTTCACGGAGTCGAACGACGTGTTAATTTTGATGAGGATTAGGTCATTAAGGTGGTAGGCATGTAAATACTAAAGTTTAGATGTTAGATGAGTAAATAAGTTATTTTTGGGTGTTATGTATAAAGATTTGAAGAAAGAAAGTTTGTTTATCTTGTAACTACTTTTTTTTAATTAATTATCCAAGTGAAAATTTTCATCTCTATCTTTTTAAAATTTAATAAAGATTGTTAGTTAAAATTTACTTTTAAACTTTGATTGAGAGTTTTGCAAATTTCTTAAAAGCTCCAGATATATATATTGCTCCTTGTACACCCAACAATTTGGTAACAGAGCATATTTATTTTTCAAGATTCTTTACAAAATATATGTTACAAAGATTGACATGGAGAAATTTGATGGGAAGAACAATTTCATTTTTTTGGAAATGAAATTAGAAACAATTTTAATACAACAAGCAGTTCAAAAAGCTTTTTTATTTAAATCAGAATTACCTACATCTATTTATGATCAGGAAAAGGTCCAAAAGGTCCATATACAGAAAAACGTTTTTAGTTTGATCATTTTGTGTTTGACAAATTAGGTTCTCTCATGTAAAAATTGTCTGAATTATTGAAAAAATTAGAAGAATTGAATAGATAAAAAAACTCTTCCCAATAGGATATATTTGAAAGAGAAGTTCTATGGATATAGAATGGATGAGGGAAAATTTATTGATGACAATTTAGATGAATTTAATAAGCTTATCTTGGCTCTTAAAAATCTAGAAGTTCAGATTAAGGATGAAGATAAGGCAATTATTATGATTAATTCACTACCCACATCTTTAAAAAAGTTCAAAGAAATTTAAAATATGGAAGAACAATAACAATGAATGAAGTCCAGAATGCTCTCTCTTCTAAGATCTTGGACTTGAAAACCTCCGAAAAAAATTATCAAGGGAAAGATTTATATATGTACATGGTAGTTCTCAACAAAGAGGAATGGTTTCAAAAAAGAGAGATCTAAAAGTATAAGCCTCTAAGAAATATTACAAGAATTTGAAATGTTGGCAGTATAATAAAATTGATCATATCAGAAAGTTGTCTTAAAAAGGTTTCAAAAGATTAGTCTCAATCTCAAGGGGAATGCAACAATTGTTGGAGAGAATTATGATAGTGTTGATATTCTTACAATTAGTAATCATCAGAGATCTAAGGAAAAAATTTTCGATTTAGGTTGCACTTATCACCAATCTAATTAAGGAGTGATTCACTAATTACTAAAATCTAAATAGAGATAAGGTCTTACTTGGAAACAAGTTTTGGTATTGGTTCCATTACAATTAGATGCACATGGTCAGGTGAGAATTATCAAGGATGTAAGACATGTTCCTGATTTGAAGAGAATTTTAATTTATTTAGGGACTTTGAATGACTTTGGTTATGTTTTTCAAATCCGAGAAAGTTTGTTGAGAATTTTGAAAGGAGCACTTGTAGTTATGAAAGGCTTAAAACAAAATGAGCTTTATGTGTTGGGTGCTACAGTGGTAGGTGAAACCCATGTGCCAGCTAAATCATGGCATCAACTATTGGGACAATTGAGTGACAGAGGTTTGGTAAAGTTACAGAAACAGGGTTTGTTTGACAGTGATTCAGTTGCATAGATTGATTTCTGTGAACCTTGTATAATTGGTAAATCACATACGCTTAGTTTAAGATTGTCAGCATAGAGGACAAAGAATGTTTTGGATTATATTCATTCGTATTTATGGGGTCCTGCTACAGTTCTATGCCTGGCGGCAATCGGTATTTTCTTTCTTTCATTGATAATTGTTCTAGAAAGGTTTAAATTTTCTTGCTAAAATCAAAGGATGAAACATTTTCTAAATTTCTAGAATGAAAATTATTGGTTGAGAATCAAAGGAATAGAAAACTTAAGGTTTTAAGAACTGATAATGAGTTGAAATTCTGTAATGAAAATATTAATGAGTTTGTTCAAATTCTGGTATCATTAGACATAAGACAGTTAGCTATACACCTCAACAAAATGACCTTGCAGAAAGAATGAATAGGACTCTTTTTGATAGAGTAAGATGTTTGCTTTATAGTTCTGGTTTGTCTAAATTCTTTGGGGTGAAGCACTTACTATAGCATGTTATTTATTAAACAAAATACCATCTAGTGTTGTTTATTTTAAAACTCCATAGCAATTATAGACTAAAAAATAATCAGATTTGACACATTTAAGGGTTTTGGTTGTATAGCTTCTATTCATCAGAACAAAGAAATGTTAGAGCCTAGATCAGTTAAATGTGTGTTTCTAGGATATCCTTCAAGTATTAAATGATACTGATAGTGGGATTTGAGATTGCCTGATGTTAAAATAATAGTCAGCGATAATGTCATTTTTAATGAAGATAGATTATATATTTCTGAGTCAAAAAATAAAAATAAATAAACTAACTCAATTGAAAACAAAATTACATATTCAAGAAAAGACTATTATGAATTTTAGGTGATGCCTCCAATAAACACGAATCAGAAAGTTGTCTCAAACGATAGCTAAGTTTAAGCATCATCTTAGTAAGGTTTGCTTATGTATTGCTCAGGCCTTTGTAGATTTGAGAGCTCAGATAGCGTAGTCTAGAGCAAATGAGTCATAAAGGAAATTGAAAATAAAATTTCACATTATTGAGTCAAGTTAGGGAGCTTATATGCCAACAGCTCCCTACCTTGACTCAATAATGTGAAATAAAAATTATTCTTTATTTTTTTTGTTCAAAATGTTGTTGGAAATTTTATTATTTGGACTATATTTTGTTTTGAATTCCTGCTCCTTAAACTCATATAAATAGGAGATGGAAGAGAAGGATGAGATAAACCAGCTTAAGAATTACTGCAAAATTTTTATTGAGTAATGGAGAGATTAAATGAGAGAAGATAGTTCTTTGAGAAGTATTCAAATGGAGGTCTTTTACGTTTAATCGGAGTAACTAAGCTTGGATGGGATCAGCTAGCTTAAAAATCTTAGAGTTCGAAGAGTGAATTCAAACCTGGATAAAATTCTGAGCTTTTAAAAAAATTTCTATGCTTTCTTCAGCTTATCTGAGCCATCAAAGTTTAGTATAGAAATCTCCTGACTGCAGTAAAGAAGTCTTAAAATCCATGGACGCTGCATTAATTTTTGCATTCCCTATTGATTCCATCAAATTCTCATTCTTATTCATGAAGCTGCCACCTTCGAGCTTACTGAAGAGTTGCCGATTTCAATTATGCTCCAACCAGGATTCTTCCGTATATCAACCTCAGCCACCTTTTCCCTCAATTTCACCACATCATTCCATCTCTCAGCTGCAGCATATGCATGTGAAAGGAGAACATAGTTCCCACTGTCACCAGGATCAAGCTTATTGAGCTTCTTATTGGCATACTCTGCCATTGTGACATTACCATGAACCTTGCAAGCTCCCAGGAAAGCCCTCCATGCTATTGCATCAGGCCTCATTATCATTTCTCCAATGAACTCAAAAGCCTTGTCCAATTGACCACAACGGCTAAGAAGATCAATAACACATCCATAATGCTTCATCTGAGGCTCCACCCCATGAACTTCTCTCATGCTCTCAAAATATTTAAGCCCTTCATCAACCAACCCAGAGTGCACGCAGGCAATCAAGACACCCAGGAATGTCACCTCATCAGGCTTAAACTCCGTCCTCAACATATCAGAAAAAGCCTGCAAGGCACTGTCGCCATTTCCGCTAGTCGCCAGCCCCAATATGATCGAATTCCATGTCAGAGTATCCTTCTTTCTCATGCCATCAAATACTTTATACGCCTCACTGATGCATCCACACTTGGAGTACATGTCAATCAAGGTGTTCCCAACAAAAATATCCATTGTTATGCCATTCCTTCGAATGCATGCATGAACTGACCGCCCGAGATTGCGTGCAACAAGATGCGCACAAGCAGAGAGGACACTTGCAATCACAATTTCATCTGGCTTTATCTTAGTTTTCTGCATTTTTCTGAATAGTTCTAGTGCTTCTAGGAAATTTTTCATTTGACAATACCCGGTAATCATCAAGCTCCAAGAAACTAAATCCCTCTCAGGCATCCTATCAAACATCTTTCTTGCACCAACCAAGTCTCCAGCCTTCGCAAATGTCGCAATCATCGCATTCATAGTGATCGAATTCTTCTCCCTCATTTCATCAAACAACTTCTGAGCATCTTCCACAAATCCTCGTCGGCCATAGTAGTCTATCAAAGTATTTCCAAGATACAAATCAACCTCTATGCAATTGTCCTCTATATACTTGACCACAGTCTCTCCCAATTCCCATTCTCTCAATTGTGTGCAAGCAGAGATGACATTCACCATGGTCACCCCATCAGCCTTTACTTTTGCTGCACGCATCATTTCAAAAAGCCTCAAAACATCATTAAATCGTTGAGCCTTTGCACTCCCGCAAATTAAAGAGTTCCATGACACTAAATCTCTAACCGTCATTTCATCAAACAGCTGTCGTGCATAACCCAATTCCTTGCAAGATGAGTACAGACTAATCAGTGCATTTGATATGAAGACATCAGAGATGAATCCTAGTTTCAGAACATGGACATGAATCCACTGACCATCTATCATGGCTGGAATCTTCACGCAAGCCTTGAGCACGAAAGGGAAGGTCATGTTGTCATGTTTGAGCCCTAGAGCTCTGGATTGGCTGTAGAGAAGGAGGGCTTCCGTTGGGGTGTTGCTTTGGGCAAAGGCTCTAAACATTGTGTTGAAGATGAAGGTGTTAGGGTTTTCTATTTGGTTGAAGATGAGGAGAGAATGAGGGAGATGAGAAGGGGAGATAGTGTAAAAGGCGAGAACTTTAGAGATGTGCAACGGGTGCCTATGGAGACCTGAGACAATGAGTTGGCCGTGGAGTAGTTTGATTGCTTCCATGGAGCGGGAGACAGAAAGGTAGACTAATATAGGATAAAATGTTTTAAATTTGAAATTTTGAATTTTATATAGATCTAAAATGCATGAAATTAGAAGAAAAAAAATACACCTTAGTTTATTCTTTAAAAAAAATATGTCTGAATCTGAATGATTCCTTTAAATCAAAATAATTTTTTTTAGGCTGATGATCAATATTTTCATGGGAAGATTAAGTGCAAAGCCCATATTTTCATTCTACAAAATATAATTATAAAGGTCAGAGCTAAAAAAACAACTTATCCAATTTTACAATTAAAGAACCTAAAGCTGTAAAGAAAAAAAACAACAACAACAATACTCTAACCAAAAACAAAGAAAGAACAGAGGGTAAAGTACCTTTGCTTAGTTAAGTTGGTTAGCGGGCACGGCTGGGTACCCTCATCTCGTGTTCGAATCTATCTGGCGGCAGCACCTCCTTCGTGGGGGCCCAATAAACGTTGTTCACGAGCTCTAATAGGTGTGGGTAACTCATCTAAGTTGATCGAGGTTTACGTATCGCCAAGTGCTCTTGGCAAGCCTGGAAGTGACAGTGGACGGTTCCTCGTCAACAAAAAAATAAAATAAATTATATCTGAACTCGATATTGATTAAAAAAAAAAAAAAGAAGAAGAGCCATTAAAAATGAAGGTTGTTTTCAAATGCTTAATAGTCGATTACAATTCCTATCATAAATATATAAATAGAAGTTTTTAAATAATCATTTTAAATTAACAAAAAAAAAAAAGAATTTACTAGTAGAAAATATTAAAAAATGATTAATTATGCCAACATTATCAGAAGGATAACATAACATGTTTTAAACCTGAATGTAAATCATAATCAACTTTTTAGAACTTAGTATTTGAGCTTGAATATCATAAATAGCAATGTGTACTTTCACTTGCATTTTTATAGGGGTGTCATAGTATACTTAATAACATAACATATATTTTCATTTATACTATCGTAGAAGTATTTGAGTATACTTGTATAAAAATATCATGGTATACTTATTAACAAAACATTCGTTGCTTTTAAACTTATTTCATTTAATACAGTACACCACATGAATTATGATATGCGTGTTTTGATGTCTCTCTATAACTCCACTTTTACTTATGTCGTTCATGATCAACCCTGAGTAGGTGAAGGAGACCAACCCGATTCCCCTTATAACTCTACATTCACTTATAACTCTTTTGAACCTCGCTCACTTGCATAAAGTAGATGAGGTAACTTCTCACATTTACATAAAGTAGTTGGGGAAAGAACTAGAAGCCGAATTGATCGAACAAAAAGTTCGACCCATATAATGGAACCTGCAGTGGACTTTAATGATCTCCAACATCAGAATTTATGCTATATGAACATGAATGAATATGTAGAAATAAACAAGATTACAAGATATACATGATATTGAACATGAATATAAGCTCATGTATACCATATTTTAGAGGATGATGCATGTACAATTTACCCACACATTCAACATTTAACATTTGAAAAATTATTTATAAGAAATCTTTCAATTATTATTTTAGGTCTTTAATGAATTATAGCTAGTCAAAATTACCATTCTGAATAGAAAGTATTAAAATTTTCATGTAGATGAAACCAACTAGTAAAATATTTATTTCTTACAATTAAAATTACCAAAATAAAACACTGTAAGGCATATTAGAAATTACATGGTGTAAGATTTATAATAGTCATTAAAAACAAGTTTTATCCCCATGTAACGATCTTGCTTCTACTTCCCGATTGCTAGTTAATTTTAGGTTCTCCTGCCAAAGAGATGCATTCTTTTTCAACTTGATGGCTATAATTTTAACAATATGGTTCACCCGGACTTCTTTGAACTCAAGAATTCTTTCGACAATGTGCGGCCAATTGATGAACTCATCTTGATCTATTTTGCCTTCAAAATCAAGTAGTTCAATTTTAATGATGGAGTAAAGTAGCCCTACAGATTGTTCATCACTCGATGCTTCTTGATGAGAAGGGATGATATCTTACACTTCCTCTTGTCATATCCTTTGCCTCCCTTGTTCGAATCTTGCAAGTCTTTGTTGCAGTTGAGCAATTTCCCATTAAAAATCTTCAATCAGTGCATCATGTAGAGGTCGTTGCATGACTTCATCGAGGCAACATTCTTGATAGGCTTTAATACCATTATGACATTGTCTTCTTCCGGGTTCATTGTGGGAAGAATTTTCTGCAACAGGACAACACTAGCAAGAACCATTACCTGAGAAACTTAGGATACAAAAACAACTTAACTCCTACACCTTCAGCATAGAGAGGAGCTTCAACAACACTCAATCTTCACCACAAATTTTGAATGGTTAGTATTTAAGGAAAATAAATGATATTTTGTAGGCTAATCGATTATACTAATAATATTTATAACTATTTTAACTCATTATCAGATTTTTTTTTTTTTACTCAGGTAAAATATATGGAAGAAAAATATGCTCAAATGTTCTAAAACATAGTTGTATAATACACAATCTCTCTCTCTCTCTCTCTCTCTCTCTCTCTCTCTCCCCCCCCCCTCTCTAAATTAGATTACTATCTTTCTAGAAAGACAAATAATCTTTTTACCCAACACAACCAATCATCCTAAATGGGGTCACATGATGTTGGAAGATTCTAGAAATATATAGAGGGTTCTAGAAGATTCTAGAAGACTCTAGAATATTCTAGAAGGTTCTAAAATATTCCAAAATATTTTGGAAGGTTTTAGAAAGGTCTAGAATTTTGTAGAAGATTCTATATCACTCTAGAATATTCTAGAATAGTGTGGATACTTAGATAGTATTCTAGGATACTCTATAACTCTCTAGAATGTTATGGATTTATGTAAAGAGTGAAGGGAATAATGTGAAGTTTTCTAGAGACTGTCACACTCATGAATAATGGAGGATGTTCTAAATTATTCTTAGGCATAGGAGGAGGGCTATAAATAGGACCTTCCCCCTTTTTTTGTAACAATCTCCCACAACTCCCCACATGCATCTCCTAGCTCCCTCCAAGCCTTCTTGTACAAGTTCTCTTATAATAATAAAGCTTTTCCCATTAAATCTTTCTCTAGCATTTTTTCCTCCTTAGCCAAGCATTGTGAGAGTTTTTAGGCTGACTTGGCACAAGGAAGGAGTGCAAAGGTCACACAAAAGACTCAAGGAATATCACTTTGTGACAGAGCATGTTCAATCCCAATACAAGGAATAAGGTCAAAGAGGTGACAGGTTGGTAATGTCATGTGTAGAGTCATCATGGGGAAGCTAAGGAATGGATGAACAGCGTGATCCAGCATCCAAGCCAGGGGGGAAATCCTAAGAGAGAATCTCTAGTATCAATTCGCATTTACCTCGACAAATAGAGGCTACGAATGGCATGGGGACCTAGCAGATTGATGATAAAAGTGAAGATGGGAATAGCATAGTGGAAAAAGGTTCCACTATCCAGGTTACGAGACGAAGCAAGGTTTCTTCATTGGAGAAATACTTGATGGACAGGTAGACGGTGCATGAAGAGCTTACGAGGGAGTTTAATGGGATGTTAGCTCGAGTTGGGGACTTATATGAGGATTGTAGGCATACCTTAGCAGAGACATCCACCACAAGACACAGTTTCTCTAGGGAAGAACTCAATGCGTCGGGGCTAGAGCAACGAGAGTGGCAAATGGGCAAGGGAAAAGAGGAGGCTTGCCAGGACATTATATTGTAAGGGTGATGGACAATGAGATGAGCAAGCCAAGGGTTGTATAGGAGCGGAGAAGGATTCAAAATGTCTGCTTTGATTGTGGAGGACCTCATTGGGCAAGGCAATATCCTAAGATAGCCTCAATGCTCTAAGCTAAGCGTCAAGGGGTGACGAATGGAAAGAGTGGTGATTAGGTGGAGGATACACAGGTGATTTGGGAGCAAGGACAAGAGGGAGTCAACTCCAAGGGCGAGGAGTCTCCCATTGTGGATGGCATACCAAGGGATGGGGTGGCTATCTAACTCTTGGGTGTAAGTTAGAGGATCAAGTTGAAGGCTTGTAATAGGGATAGTGAAAGTTTTCGATGTACCTTCACATGTCTTGCCAAAGGAGTAGCTTGAGGTGGCGCCAAGACTGTGAGGGAGATCCCAAGTCCTTGAAGCACCACTGGAGGATGAGGAAATCAACCTAGGGTCCCAAGTATTTGATGCTCCAACAGATGACGAGGAGTCCAACATGGAAGAAAAGACAAAGGATCGAGGGAGCAGGATGGGCCTGTGGCAATCTGAGGACCTTCGACATAGATTATGGAAGGCTCACACTGAAGGCATCATGAGAATAGGTGGGAGATAGTGTCACGCCCCAATGTTGGACTTAGGTTTGGCCAAACCCCTTGGGCGTGACATGTCAAATGAAGGCCAAAAAAATCCTCCAAAAATATTCCTATATTGGGTCACATGATATTGGAAGGTTCTGGAAGGATATATATGGTTTTAGAATATTTTAGAATGCTCTAGAATATTCTAGAAGGTTTTGGAAAATTCTAGGAGATTTTGGAAGGTCGTGCAAGGTTCTAGAAAGGTTTAGAGTTTTGTTAAAGATTCTAGAGTACTCTAAAATATTCTAGAAAGTGTGGATACTTAGAGAGTATTTTAGGATACTCTAGAACTATCTAGAATGTTATAGATTTATTATTTTTATTATTTTGTTTGTTTATTTATTTTTTATTTATTTTTTTTAATTTATTAATTTATTTTTTATTTTATTTATTTATTTATTTTTATTAAAGTGTTTAGAAAATAATTTGGAGTATTCTAGAGAACTTCACACTCATGAATAATGGATGGAGTTTTAGATTGTTCTTAGGCATGGGAGGATGGCTATATATATGACTATCCCCCTTCATTTGTAACCATCTCCCATAACTCCTCATATCTCCCACATCTCCCACATCTCCCAACTCCCTTCAACCCTTCTTGTACAAGTTCTGTTATAATAGTGAAGCTTTCCCCATTCACTCTTTCTCCCTAACATTCTTTGCTCTCTAGCCAAGCATTGTAAGAGTTTTTAGGCTGACCTAGCATAAGGAAGGAGTGCTAAGGCCACACGGGAAACTCAAGGAAGATCTCTACATGACATTATGCTACAAATCAATCATTTTAAAGCCAATATTATAGTACAAAGTTGATGTATAGCATATTCAGATTATAAGAAAACATATAAATTGCATTGTTCATAGTCTTAAAAAAAAAAAAAAGTGTTCATAGTCTTTTGGACTTCTTGAATTTATAAGCTAATTGTATATTCAATGTATCAAAGGTCTTATGAATGTTGATAATATGTTCATAAGTTATCTCAAAGAAAAAAAAAAATTTATAGGTAGAAACTTCTACTAACAACCCTTATTAAAAAATTTTATTTGAACTTAAACACTGTGAAAGTTAGATGCAATTATTGACAAACATATTATTAGATGTTGTAGACTCACATCAAATTGCTTTGGATTCCAAAAGATAGCGACTAGATGAGGAATTCAACTAACAAGCACACCCCTTCATCACTGTCATACAGAACCTCAAATCGTTTAGACTTAAAGATTTTAACCTCCTTTGTCTCCTTTTTCATTATAAAAAAGCAAATAAACAATCTCATTTCTTAATTGTACAGGGATTATAACACTTTCATAAGCTTATTAAGTAATTAGTGCACATCAATACTTGTAAAATAAAGCATGGGTCACTAAATTCTGTATGTATCATAAAGATTTTTATTAATATATTGCAAGTAGGAGTGTCAAAACGGGTTAACGGATTAGTTCGGATCCAATTCATAATCGACTCGATCTGAACTCAGTCGACTATAACCCAACCATATTTAATAAATAGATCAAAAATATGGACTAGGAGTTGAACCGTTGGCAACACAAATATCTAAACCATACTCGATAATCCATTTTTATTAAAAAAATTGTAACTTATCAACTTGAAAGTTTAGATTAATTCATACAAAATAAGAAGTGCGCGCATACTTATAACAAGCAAAAGAATTCGTAGAAAAAAGTCAATAAATGAGTCACTATCGGGTTTGAGAGACAACAAGAACATGAAATTTTAATGGGTCAGAATTCCTGATATGAACCCGACTTGTTTATTAAACGGGTTAACCCTAACCTAAAATTATTTTAGGCCAGATTCGAATTGAATTGTTGAATTGGTCATTTATTGACACCTCTATGATAGGATCCTTATTTTGTGAAGAAAAAAGTGTGTTTATATTCAACAACTAATACATATTTTTTTCTTAAAAGACAACCATTTAATGTGACATCACTCCTGAGGTAAGCACTCATAAAAAAAATTACCTAAAAAAAACCCTAAACCTTTTTTTTTACTCAACAATTTAATTTAATTGGTCTCCTGCATCCAAGAAAAACATATTTATTATATATATTATAATACGAGTATATATATGCAAATCTTATTCTTGGCGCTTATAATGAATAAAGCTTATTCTAGGTTTGAATCATAAAAAAATAAATTGATTGGACTAATATGAATTAATTTCTATTTTATATTATCCTTTCTTTCAAAGTTTAATTTTACATAGATTAACAAGAGAAGCAACATGTGATTTTATGTTAAAAAATAAAATGTCTTTTAGACTTTTCCAATTAATATATATTTATTCATTTTAATTTTGCATTAATTATTTTGTAATCATATTTTTAAACATAATGATAATGGGATAAATAAGTCATCAGTTGTATGATTTAAGTCTGGTCAAATAAAAGAAAATGAGCTTACAAATTAATGAAATTGGATCACCTAATTATTGCTAGATTGTAAATGAATGTTCTTAATCTTTTATTTAAGGCAAAAAGCTTACAAAATAATTTTCATATTAGAAAATAGAATATTATAATATAAATATCTAAAGGCATATACAAGTGAGCAATTGCTCACTCTGAAATCTTCTTTTTCTTAGAAGAATCAATATTTTAACTATTTTTCTCACATTCGATAAATATAATTGGCCAAATTCTATGAAAATTTTTCATTTTCTATTTCTTACATAAAATTTTGCATTTCACAATCATATTGTGCTCACCCTCAAAATAGATGTTAGTTCTGCACCTAGGTAAGGTTTCATCTTGATCTATATATCATCACATCATATTTAACCAAATAGTATTATTTAAGGATCAATATTTGCAGACATAAATAGCAAAGGGCCATAAATTTAGGTGAGATTAGGGGAGCAATGAAGTTTATACATTGTTATATTGTTAGAGACAAGATTTTCTCTTGTAGAAGGGACATATCCTTGATAGAAATCGAACTAATGGTCTGTTGCAAGAGAAATTATTCTGTACTGAGATCGGACGCAGAACACCATCTGGAAATCAACCAAAATGCATCACGTCAGCGGTACCGAGTGGTTACAAGCAATACCGAGCCACGGTTCCGAGCATATATAAGGTGACATGGTGTATTCTAATTGGCCTCCGCCTTCCGCACATAATAATTAATCATGTTGCATGGAGAAGATAGATATTTGGTATCAAATCCTCACATCCTAGAGGAAGTTGGCATGGCTAAGTAAACAAATGATTTGAAGCAAAACAGCTGCTTCACCTCTAATCAATTCAATGAATGCCATATATTAGCTATATTATATTATAATGCACATGAGAAACTATAGTCTACATATATATGCAATACAAATATAATGAATAATTATAAGTAATTAATCATCATGAAATCGAGAAACTTGAAGCAAAAGAAAGAGATGCTTAGAGTGCATATTGAATAACCAATTAAGAAAGATATTGGAAGCTTAAAGATAAGAATGTCAACTTTTCTTGCTTTTATATAAGTTTATTAAGCTATTCTTTTGTGATTAATTAATTTTAATAGCGCGTTAGATATTTGTGTTAATGAATAGTTTTTATTACTTTGAACAAAGGTAGAATGGTAAATCAGTAAATTCTAAGGAGAACATAGGAAGCAAAGCAAAGTAGAGATCGAAGACAAGCTTGTCCGCATGCATTATGATGAGCTAATATAAGAAAAATATATTTAACAGTGTATTTTATGTATGTAGCCTGAATATTCTTTGGCTGTCCATGTATGATTTTATTTCTTCAAATATATTTCATAAAATAACGGTTGAGCTATTTTGTTTTTCATAGAGAATCACAAGACAATAATAATATACGGGAAATTCTATCTTTTATTTCTAAGAAAATGTTATCTTGAAACTCTTTTCAAAATCAAAATGTTTACACTATTAGGGTGAAATATGCACTCCATATTTGGATTATTGTCAGATACAAAAGATCTCCATCATTCATGCAGTTCTCACTGCCATCTACCTCATAAATCGCATGCCCTCCCTAGTCACCAATTATCACTCCCCATACCAGTTACTATTCAAGCAGCAATTTAACCTAACTATACTCATCTTCACATCTTCGGATGTGCCTTCTTTCCATGACTTCCCCTATCCTACCGCAATAAACTTCAACCCAAATTCACGTTATGCATATTCCTTGGGTACTCAGACACTCAAAAAGGCTATATATGTCTTGATCAATCTACGAGGAAGATAATCATCTCCAGACATATTCGCTTTGACGATTCAGTTTTTCCCTATCAATCTTCTCCACCACCTTCACAAACCCCTCCTCCAATATCTAATCCTTTCCTATTCACTCCCACTTCTAGCTCAACCCCACAAGATCCTACACTATCAATCATTACTCCACAAATACCTCTCTTAACAACTTCTTAAGCTCCATAAACACCTCTTGTTCCTCATCCCTAACTCCCGAATCCATCAGCTGGCATGGTTCCCCCATAGTCTGTCAAATTTGTAACAAACGAGGACACTTAGCCTTCAAATGATGGCATCGCATGAATGCCAACTACATTCCTCAATCAGTTGCTCCACTGCCTATCGCTACAACATCAACAGCCTTTGTTGCCTCCTCATCACTTCCCAATGAGTGGATATTGAATTCAAAAGCTACATTTAGCTTAACTTCTCACATTGAGAACATTAAGCAACCCTCTAACTACTTCGATCCAGAATAAGTCATAGTTGGCAACAACACAAGAACACCCATCACTCATACTGGTCAAGGCCTACTTCCACTTCCCAATGGTAAACTTCTCCACTCTCAAATTCTTTATACTCCACAAATTTCTCATAATCTACTTTCAATTCATAAGCTTACTCAAGATAACAATATTTTCATTCACTTTGATGCATATGGATACAAAATTCTTAATCAGTTCCGCTAATGCATCCATCAAGGTCCAATCACTAACGATCTAGATGTAGTGATGTTGTTGCACTATCACATGTGTGGTTTTTATCCCCCCTCTAACTCATGGTGGTGGTTGAACCATGAGTTTGGTTCAAAAATTTGGAATTGATTGTTGTATATATGCTTGGTGAGGATGTTCGTTGGTTGCTCATTGGAGGCAATAATATGTAATCTAATGTGTTTTACTAGAACTTGTTACCGAATGAAATGATAGTCGATCTCGATATGCTTCATTTGTGCGTGGAAGATAGGATTATTGGCTAAGGCAATTGTCGACTGATTGTCGCAGCGTAAAGTGGTGGGTTTGTCAATTAGGATGTTGAAGTCCTGAAAAGACATTGAAGCCATATGATATCAGTTGTCACTGCTGCGAGTGCTCGATACTCTGCTTTTGTAGAGGAACGTGCTACAGTAGGCTACTTCTTTACGATCCAAGATATAAGAGTAGAGACAAGGAATAAGCAATAACATGTAGTAGATCGCTGAGTGTGAATGTCATTGGCCTAGTTGAAATTGACATAGGAGTTAAGGAGCAAAGAATACTTCATGATTGGTAGGCCATAGTGGATTAATGTCCCTTGAGGTAGCGAAGCAAATGCTTGAGCCATTGAGAGTGAACCAGAGAGGGATCATGCATGTGTTGCCACAGTTGGTTAACATAATAAGCGATATCGGGGCGACTGATGGTAAGGTATTGTATGGAGAACATCCGTGTCCTCTTGGGCTACGTCCACGATTACTGTATAAGGCGTACATGGGCTTTACATTCAACTGATGTTTGGTAGAATTAGCAAGCAGATTGATATGTTCGCTCATAAGCAAAGAATAGAAGTTATCAAGACTTAGTGGAAGAGGATGAGTTCCGATAGCTATATTGAAGGATTGGTATTGAAGTGGTAGCCCATTGAGAGTGTAAAGAATAATGTCCTCTTGATCAACAGCTGATCCCACAAAGGAAATATTATCCGCTAAGGTCTTGATTTCAGTATGGTACTGGCTCATGGATGAGTTCTTCATGGACACATTGTGCAACTCGTTCTTGAGTTGAATTACTCGGGATCTATTGGAAGCTAGAGGTCGACGCTCTAGGGTAGTCCAAATCTCGCTACAAGTGTGGAGGTTGTGGACGTATGGTAGAACCGAAGCTGTAAGAGTGGAGCATAGCATGCATCCACCAAGTTTTGATCTATGAGAAGCCATTGTTTTTAGGCTGGATTCTCATGTAGAATTTGGATCAGTAAGATTCAGTGGTGGAATGAGATTGGTACCAAAGAGAAAGCCGAAGAATCCATTAGCAAAAAATAGCTTTAAGATTTGTGATCTCCAGGTGGAATATGTTTCGTTGGAGAGGAGCATTGGAACTATGACCTCAATATTAGATATCAGCAATTTGAGAGAAGGGATTTGAGGGTTGGTGAAGGATTCTACCTGGGAGGTTTCATACTACTTCATGTCAATATACCATTAGGTATCAAATCTTCGATACCATGTAAAGGCTGTAGATCAGCTTTATCTAATACAATAGAAGATAAAAGTAAAGAAGCATTGAAATACGCATTGTATATAAAGATGATCCATTCTTTACACAAAAGGTATATATGGTTGTAGCTTGTACGGTGTGTGCAGTGTGGGTTTTACCCTTTACATGTGTATGTCTATAATAAGTTGGTTTGTTATGAGCTGACGGTCCAGATGGAGTGATGTTGCTGCATTGTCAAATGTGCTGTTATTAAAAACAAATTTTGATGTAAGAAAGCATCAAATATTTCTTCAGAACAACATAAGAATAGCACTAACCAAACAAATTTTATGTGAACACAACATTTCATATATATTTCTTTCTTTTTCACTAATAAAGTATAATTTAAACAATCATAATTTGGAATAAGCCTTCCCTTTTGGCATAATAACATATATATACAGACATGAAACCACATAAAAATACAAAAAAAAAAAGAATCATATCCTCAAAACAAACCATAATCCCATAAACCATCAAAGTCAACAGCTTGCACAGCTGCACAAGGATCATGATCATGTGATTGAAAGCTGTCAATATTCTTCTCTATGTTCCTCTCTGAGCATATTCCTGTATCTGGAAGATTATAGCTCATCACCATCGACTCTGGCCGCATCAACTCGAAGAGCATGGAAGGGATCATTTCATTTCCTGGTTCATTTGTGTCCTCCATGAATTTACTACTTGAGTTTTTGAGGTAAAGAGAGTTGGTTAGAGGAGGAAAATAATTTGTCTCAACAGAAAGATCATCATCCACGGAAGAAGAAGGGTTCATTCTTTCTTCTGATTCTACTGTTGTGCTTATCTCTGAATTCTTTTTATGGTACACCTTGCAAACAACCCATTCATCCTACAAAGATTTTATAGCATTAATTAATGATATCATAATATGAATTTTGGATCTGTTGCTGAGAAGAATGTTAATATATACAAGATATTATTTTAAGAGTTTATGATAGATGATTGAAATAGTTATATTAGAGAGACAATAGAAATAGCATCTACCGAAAATAATTTAATAATTATTTTAAAATTTGAATTAGAACTCATGAGAATGCACAAAAAATTATAAAAATTAACTCAAAATGATAAAAATTAAGAACATTAAAAATTGTAAAAAATACACAAAATAAAAAAAATGCACTAATATTACTATTGAAGAATTAGAAAGAGAAATAATAAGCCAAAGATAATTTAGAAAAAGATGTCGCAATAAAAATTTAATTAGTTCTCAATATAGCACTCAACAAACATGAAAATAGAAAAAAAATTCACAAAGTCACAACAAATAGGGGGCAATGATAATAATACAAAATAATCACTTAATAATACTAAAATAGTTTAATAAATACAAAAATATATAATAAGTGGATAATAATCTTACGGTGTAATAAGAGAGATTACAGTATTGGTGCTGTGTTCCTTCAAGTCTATACTCGTGCATGACCCAATTAGTCTTCTGCCCTCTTAGAGCTCTTCCTCTATAGAAAACTAAAGTCTTCTTCATCCCAACATGCACTCCCTTCCCCTTAAAGATCTTCTTGTCCTTCCCTGTAGCTTTCCAGTATCCTGTTGCTGTAGCCCTATTTGTTCTCATCCCTGTTGGATATTTCCTATCCTTTTGACAAAAGAAGTACCATTCCTTCTCTCCCATCTTAGCCTTACCTATATAAAATTTCCATGCAACAACCATATAAATACATCTTCCAAACTTCTTCAAATATTATTATATCATGAAAGTGGAAGCAAATCTTCATTTTAGTTCAAAAATCTATTAAAAAAATCAAACTTTAAACAAATGGTACTTTGTAAACTTTCAAAGATTTTATTTTTAGATGCAATATATGTACTACATAGATTACTGAACTTTTTAATAAAAATATACGGGTAGTTAAGGAGCTTAAATTACCTGGAAGATCCCATGGCTCGCTCTCGTTGAAGCTTGCTTCTCCAATGGCTATGGATTTGAAGTTTCGATCGGCAATCTTCTGAAACAGATAATGGGTTATGATCTCTTCATCTGTTGGGTGGAATCTGAAGCCAGGAGGCAAAAAGAGAGATTCATCCATAGTTGCACCACTATGAAGAATAAAAGTATAAGAATAATCTAACAAGAAGGCGATGAAGAGGAATGGTGGAAGAAGAAGAATAAGAAGAAGATAAAGAGGACGAAAAATGGGGCACTTGGAGTTCAGAGTACTTAGAAAATTGAAGAGAAAGACAAAGACTAAAATAGAAGGACAGTTCCATTGGAAGAATCGTAAACTACAAAGCAATGGTAAGGGAAGAAAAAGCACGTTTTCTTACTGTCATGTTGTGTATATTATTTGCTTATGTCAATAATTTAATAATTATATCATAAACATTTTCATCAAAATTAAATTTAAAGGTGTTAATTTTGCTTTGAGATTAGTGCACATAAATAAATAATTAAAATTTATATTATCAAAATAAATTTAAAAATGTTAAGGTACATTATAATCAAATTGCGATAAAAATAAGTTGATCAAAATTAGCCTTTTTATCTTCGACTCTATTTGATTAATTTCTTAAAATATTTTTTAAATTTTATGCAACCTATGGATAAAAATATAATTTTTTTTTTTTACATTTATTTTCAAACATCTTGAGCTTATTAATTGAACTATAGAGCATCTTATATTTTTATAACTGTATACTAATTTAATTTATAAAATATGGTTAATTGACGGAGAATTTGAAATTTATGAAAGAAAATAAAATCAGAATATTTTGAAAAAAAAGTAGAATTAATATTAAAATTCGTAAATTTGTTTTTTTAATGAATATAATACATAATTAGTTTCTTATATAAAATTAACCGATTTTTTTTTTTTAATTTTTTAAGATTAAAATTTAATGAGAAGACCCTTAATTTTCTTTGCTTAAATTATCCTTGTGTATAGTGAAGAAATTTCCTTATTATTATTTTTTTAAAATCCATCACCAACTTGCTTGAAGAATGCGATTAGTTCAACAAGACCAGAGACAAAGCAGCTCTTTATAGGTCTGTGTTCCGTGATTTTCGCTAAGAAATATCTTTGTTAGATTTTTAAAATGATTTTTTTTTTTAGATTTTTTTCTTGGAAAAAAAAATTATGAGAATTCTATCATAATTGATAAAATTTAAAGATAATGAATTTATTTACGGTTGTTTTATAGTCATTACATAGAAATTTTCAATTTTTTTTTAGCATTTTCTTACCATCAATCCTATGAATCCAATTTTTCACAATGATTGACTCCTATTTTATGATGATAGAATCGTTGCTTTAATATATGAAGAGACTATTAAATAATATTATTTATGAATGGAAATATATTGATTGATAAACTATATGTCATTCCTCATAAACTCTCTAAATAATTTAAATGGCCTCCTAGTTTAACTAGAACTTTTTATCACTCCACCCTCTGAAAAATTAATGAAGTTAAATTTACCCATTCAAAAATTTCTTTGAATGACCATACTGTTATATATGTATTGTAGCCATTTTTGCTTAGTAGATTTCTAGATTATATTGAGCCTAAACCTAAAGACAAACATCTTTTAGTGCATCTAGAGAGTTTTCACCCTAAAACAAGACTTCATGGGTTGGTATATAAAGAGAGGGAATCACCGGTTATTGTAGGATTACAAGCTTCATTTAATATATCACGGAGTAGGGAATTCAATACTAAAAAGAGAGGGCAAAGACAACATTAGCTACTAACAGTTTTCAAACCGCTGCTATATATCACCTATAGTAGTGGTTTTAACCATTGCTTTTAGTAGCGATTAAAACCGTTGCAAAAAGTAGCAATGTAACCACTTCATTAAATTAATTAACATTATTTCTTCACCAAGATGTGCCTCAGTCGTGCCAATTTTTACCTTAAGCTCGTGATTGCTACTTTGCTCGCTACTATCCAATCTCCCTAAATCATGTGTCCAATGCCAAATTCTGATATCATTAAGACATTCCAATGCTGAGTAAAATGTACACGATCAAGGGATTTAACATCGATTCGGCTGTCCATTCAAACCACTCCCAACTTACCCTTGATCTCCCTCATATTTACTAGTCATGTCACTCTCAGAAAACTATAAATAGACTCCTCATTTCTCATGGAAGGGTGACTCAAACAAAGAAGAGAAGGAAGAGAGAAACTAGAGTTCTCTTATCGCCAGACTTCCGCCCATCAACCACCGATTGTTGCCAGACTTCCTGTGAGACATCGTTCCCTTACTGTTCCTCTCTGACTTGGATTTTTCTCCCAGGATCGTCTGGGACGATATTGATATCGTCCAGGACGATCTGTACTGTTCAAAATACCGTCCTGAAAATAGTTCTGGGAACCGTCCAGGACGATCGATTTTGGTCTGATCGTCCCGGGACGATTTTGCGATCGGCCGGGCCGATCAGCCTAATGACATAAGAAAATCAGCTCGTTTTGAAGAGAGAGAAAATCATTTTAAAATAAAATATCTGTTTTGAGGAGAGAGAAAGAGAAAGGGAAAAGAGGAAAAGCTGGATTTTGGAGGCCGCGGAGCGCTTTTCGTCCGACGCTGCTGTTGGAGAAAGTGTAGATCTCGTGGTAAGGACTCCGAATCCTATTTCTGTTTTCAAAGATATTGAGTTTTGACCGAGTTGTGCACTGTTTTGTGTTTTCGTAGTCGAACTTTTGACCCGGTTTTGTATTGACACAACTTTCACCGCACAACTTTTGGTATGTTATAGATATGACTATTGTACACGATTTGACTATTTTCTACGAAGATTTTACCGGTCGGAATTGATTCTACACGATTTTAATCGAATAGAAAAATATCAGGACTTGATTTGATTTGGATTCTATAGAATAATAGTCTTGTATTGATGTCGTGGATATTCTATTGTAATTTGGAGAAATTTGAAATTTGTGCTTTTTGCAGGATTTTTGTGTAAATTTGATAGACTGCCGTTACTCTGCCCGATTTTCGTATGATTTCTGATTTGGTTGAAATTGATTGATTGAATTGATATGCGTATAACTATTGATATGATCGTTTTAAATTTCTTTATTATTGATTATTGCATCGATTATTGCATTGA